>NC_084666.1:44680807-44940807 GCF_028389875.1 Rhea pennata
ATCCTCTCTCACCTTCTGATGATGCCTTAGCATTACAATATGCATATCTAGACACCTCACCCACTGTGCTACATGCACATGCCATATTTCTTACTCATGCAAACACACCCGTTGTCTTTGGGAAGTTAGGAGACGTTGTGTGAGGTTGGGCAGCGGGACTGGATTGTCAATTAGTTCTAGCTCTGTAATGTTGGTGACCAACTCTGGAAAGTGCCTTTTTTCTTCTGTGTTTTTCCTGTTGCTTGGTACTTGAATATAGCTTTGTTAATAATAGAAAGTATTACTGCTACAGTGCTTATGAATACATGATAGCAAAGTATAATTTTTTTTGCAAAAATGAAGATTGACAAAATTGTATACTTTCTAAGTGCATTTGTATAAATGTTTCAGTAAAAAGTACAAAAGAAGCACTTTGCGTAGCTTGTTCATAAGCTGCTACTATATTCAAGAAGATATTTGTGCTCTCAGCAAAAGGACTAAAGCTTGTGGAGAAATCAGCCCATTTCCTTTTAAAAGAGCATGACATTGGACTGACATTCCTGCACTGAATCTGAAGTAATACTAATTGATAGGAAAAAATAAAGAAGCCTTATTCTACCTGTGGTGAGGATCGACAGACAGCCAAGAAACTGTGTTTTAGTCCTCTGTGCTGGGCTGCCTTCCATTTATGGATATGGATATGGATATGGGATCAGACAAAGATTCATGTTGCACATTGCTCGGAAGGGTGTAACCCACAGGAACAGTCCAAAATCTGTGGGTGGGAAAAGAAGATTATGTCATTCTTGAATCTGCCTAAAAGCCAGAACCACATAAAATGGAATTACTCAGAAAGTCAAGAGGGGTTGCTGATTTCATAACATTGGAAGAAAGAGCTTAATATAAGTAGCGCAGGCACAGATGCCTTAAAATTCCTCAGGAACTTGCCAGCAAGTCAATAATCTTAAATATTTCAGAAGCCGAGGACATGAAACTTTTTGTGGAGCACTGTGAGAGCAATTTTCTTTTTCTTTTCTTTTTCTTTTTTTTTTTAAATGTATTCTGTAATGCATTATATTAAAGAAAGATAAACTCCGTGGTTTCAAAATAGCAAATATAGATTCAGGGTATATTAAGGGACAAGCTTTCAGTGGCAGTTCCGGGAATACTTTCATGCATTTGTGTGTATGTGATGCAAACATCACATACAACACGTGATGCTTGTTTCTATAAAGCAGTCAGTGTGGCTAAAGAAAAGAGTGAGTGGTTTATACAATTTGCTTTTTACATGTAGTATTTTATTATTTGCAAGCATAACGCCAAGTCTGTATAGATATAAGTTGAAGTTTAACCTCCAAATTGTTATAGATGCATTAAAACTTTTGTTCTCAAAGCATTAACTCTCCTTTTGCTAACACTTCTGTATGATATAAAAAATCTTCTACTTGCAATTGTAAAACAAAATGACAATATGTTTGTGATCAGAGCTAAACTGCCAGATGACACAGTGATGCTAACTCTGAGATGTTTTTATGGAATTTTACATTAGATGCTGAATTTCAGTTTTCTTTTGGATTTTGTGCATTTTAAAAATCATCAGATTTGTCTTTTTATTAGCAATGCTGAAAACATTATTGCAAATAATTGTTTAGACAGCTCTCTCTGCTACTATGGTCATATGATGTCCAGACATATACAAAATAAAATGATTATCTTCATCTGATTTTTCAGTTCAGATCTCTGATTTGCAATAATGAAATGATAATACATTTTATTGCAATATGTGGATCATTAGACACTTTTTAAGAAGAACTATGACCTTGAATCTGCTTCTTTAGAGAAACAGTCCAAGTTAGATTATGAAACTCTTCCTGTGGAAACATTTTCTAGCTGTTTACTCACGAGACTTGTAACTCTTTAAGTAGTTTCGCTATAGTGGTGGAGCTTCTAGTTTCAGCAGCATTAATATTTACTGTCTTCTTTAGTCGTCCTGAGAATGTCCCCTTACAAAAACAGTGAGCAGAAAAGGCCACGTCCATTTGTGGTACCAGAATAGGATTATTAGGAAATGACTGGTAAGCTGGCAATAGACAAATAAGCAACTACAGGAATAGGAGAAAGGCACTGAAATCTGCGTGGAACAGAGATTCACACAGAGTTAAAGGAGCTCAAGAATTTTCAGTCTCTGAAGTTTGCATTTTTTTCATGATCTAAAAGAGACTAATAGGAAACACAAAGATGTTAAAATATCTTTAAACACTCTCTCTTTAAACACTCTGTCTTTCCCACACAAAGTAATTTGATTTGTTTATAAAAATATTATTTATTTTTATTACTGCATACTTCAGGCCAAATTCTCTCCAATACATTTCTGTAAATTCATTATACTTCTGCTGAATTCTTCCATTTCCAGGTAAACCAGAGATTAGTCCAGTTAAATTAATCCAGAGGTTGGACAATTGAATTTTAAGGTCAAAAGGAGATTTTAAGAGAGTGACAAATAACAGAAAGACCTACCTTAAATATAGCACAGGTACAGACATTGGTATGCAGTTCTCTGTATGTGGTCTTCAAACAGGATCTATTTGTTTTCCCTGAAGACTATCAGCCTATTCCACCTGTATTTCTGTGGTAGGCTCTAGACTATCCAAATAGAAACATTTGAGATTTATAATTAAAATAAAGTAAGTAGTGCAGCAGTATCTTCATGTTGTGTCATGAAATACACAAACTATTTCCAAATGACATGCTTAAAGAAAATTCTCTTCCCATGGGATATGAAAAATGGTTTATTTGTGAGTTTAAATCTACTTAAAGGATGGCAAGCAAAAGAATTAAGAGATGGCATCCTCTAATGGACACGGGGATGGGTTTTATCATCTTCATCGGTGACACAGAGAGGGCAATGAATAGTGACAACTCCAAGGATGCAAGTGATACTCAACTTTTTTGGGTAGTCATATGCCAGACTGATTGTGAAGAACTCTAAAAGGACTTCATGAAACTAAGTGGGTCCAATTTGGCAGAGGAGCTTCAGTATAAATTAATGTGAGGACTTCATGTTGTCATTAGTTAAGAGTTTAGAGAGAGCACCTCTTGGACTGAAGCTGTCTCATAAGGAGAAGGATGGATTTCTGCAGTTTGGAGAGAGAGTTGGAGGGGGAGGATAGAGTTAGGTTTACACAATCATGAGGGTGATAGCTGTGGTAAATGCAGAAGTGTTAATCAACAGATCCTGCAATATGAGAGGTGTGGAGACATCCAGCAAAACTAGTATCTCTTTCAAATAGATAGAAAATTCTTCTTTACAGAGCAGATGTTGGACTTCTGAAACTGCTTCCAGGAGATACTGTGGAAGCTGATATGATTAGGAGATTCAAGGGGATTAGGCAAATTCAAGGACAGCAAGGTTATGTATGGACCTTATAAGGACTAGGCAGGCTTGGACCCTCTAATGTTCCTAGTGCAAGAATTCTGGATGCTGGGCTATATTCTGAGTAGAGGGACCACAGACACTGCCCCAGGCTCGTGGGCTTTATTTAAATAACATCTCACATTGTCACAGTCTAAGACATAATACTGGACTAGGTGGCCCACTGGTGTGACCCAGAGAGGAATTGCTTATATTCTTAAATTTGAGGGCTATTCAACTAGAGAAGAAGTTGCAGTCTTGTAAGCTATTCTGACCTTATTTATAAGAATATGAGAAACTACCCTTATTTCCAAGGATAGAGATGCTTGGGTGTTGTGAGTCTGCTTTGACTTCATCCTGACTTGAAAGAAAACAGAAAGAAAACCTTCTAATATGTCGTGTATACAGTTCAGCAAGTCTAATCACGATTTTCCAAACAATTCAATTAATTTTGTTCTTCTGAAAGAGATAAAATGCACAAAAAATGTAGAAATATTTTCCCCCAAAGTGATGTGTTGTTTTACCTATATTTGGTACTAGGTAAACCAATGCCATTATTTAACCAAATCAGATCTTGAAATAGGTGGCTGACTTTCTCTAAAAAATTGGTTCAGTTCCAGTAGTTACTTCCTTTTTATCCTTCTGTAGCATATGTACTTCTTATTTAATTGTATTAAATTGTAATTGCAAATGGTTTCAGCATTCACATTTTTTTAAAAAAAATAATGTTAATTTAACAAACGTTATCTGTACTTCCCTGGAAAAGCTGGCATGGCATTCCACGGAGGTCTGTTAAGCAGCACAAGCACGCCTTATCAGAGGTATTCTTCAGCTAGCTATGTGAAACACTTTGAGAGTTGGATGGAATTTATTAACTGTTAAAGAAAATAGCACCAGTGTGAAAGTCAGCCTTATGAAGTGTGAGAACTATGTCTGACATATGGTAAAAGCTGGCAGTTGAGAAAGCTGCTCTGGTTTGGGAGTCCTGAAACAACAGCAGTCATACGTCTTAATTTCCAGTATACATGTATATATGACATACTTAAGACAGGGTCTTTTCTGGCCTCCTATTTTTTTCCGGCCTCAGCTCTTCTGAAAAAGAAATAATCAAAAATTAAAATGAGGACTGACCGAAGTACATTCTTAAGGAAGTTGTGGCATAGTTGCAGTAAACATGAGGAACTGGTGATATCCAAACACCATGGTAAAAGCATCATGCAGAAGGAAGACAAAAGGATTTCTCCTTTCAAATATGACAAGGTTGATTTTTTAAAATTTCACTGTGGGAGGAAAGCACATTCGAGGCATTTTGTCTTGCTCAAGCCCACCTGGCTGCAACAGAACCCTCCCAGTACTCCCATTCACTCCTTCTGCTACTTCTCTTCTTGACCCCATGGACAATTCTGCCATAATAGCTGTCGCTGGCCTATAACTCATGTTATTACTGAACTTGGTAATTTCTCTAACTTTTTATATCCACAATACTCCTTAATCTTACAGATTCTTTCCATGTAATTTAAGTTTGGGTTTAATCTTTCCAGAGGCTTAACCTTTCTGCCCTCAGGAATTGAGATGCTTATATGAAAAACCCCAGCATTACACCTGCAGCTTTTACTTTGCTCCTGATTCTTTACTGATAAAGCTGATAAATACCCATTTGTGGTTTTTCTCTTTGTGATCTCAGAGGATGTGAAGCATTGATGCCAATGACCTTCCTCCTTTTGAAGTCTGAATGTAAGATCTTTTCCTGCCGGATCTTTTTCTTCTGTGTGATATTCTTGTTATAACCTGCTATCCAGAATTGCAGTTGCAGCTTGGATACACAAATACATGAAGAGAATCTCCTAATTTATCGAGTTTGTATCATTAAGTCAGAGCTGTATTTCAGAGAGGAGGGAACAGGTGGGAGGTGGATTGTGATGAGAAATCCCAGAGCAGGTGCTTTGTAATTGGGGTATTGTTTCTGTCCAGCTGCAGTCAGGAGTCACTGCGTTTGGGCTCTCAGCTGATTCAGCTGATTAGACCCCATTGGGTTGCATTTGCTGCTAGAAATAGTGAAAATATCACCAAAACTTCTAGTTGCTCTTGAATGCTTACTTGGCTGTATCAGCATTGACTAAACCAATAAAGCAATTCATGCGACAGAAGTGTTGATGTATTCTGAGAGCCACAAAGGGTCAAAGAACAAAGGAGATTAAATCCCCATTAAAATCACAAATTTCCACTTCATTTTGCTTTGTGTGTTCATATGCCTAAACTTGAACTTGAAATGCTAGTCTGCAAGTAGCTATAATGTGCAAATACAGCTTTTGTTAACTTATTAGTGTTTGTGTTCTGAAGCAAAAGATCCAAAAGGCAAAGAACAACAGATTAAAGCTTAAGCAATATCAACACCATACTGGGAAAGAATTCTTAACCTCTATCACAGTCTTATCTGAGTGATAATCTGCCTGGCCGTGGAGAGTTGACGCATATTTTTTGTTACAGTGTTGCCTTAGTGCTAAGATTTCTTTGATTTTCTGCTGTCAGCTTTACCACCCAGTGGAGATATCCTTGAGCTTTCACAATTGCTGCCTTTCCTGCTAAGAAAACAGAACTTATATCTGTTTCAATACTTCTTGGCACCTTGCCTCCCATATATTTTGAGGTCAAATTTTCAGTCTATTTGCTTTCCCTGATTTTTAGTAGAGTTAATAGTGTAATTAACAAAGAAAAATGAATAATTTTTTTCCCTTTCAAGGAGAAGTCCTGCCCAAATCTATGTAAACCATCCTTATGAGTAGAGACTGACTTCTAATCATCAGAGAAAAGCATACTTCTTCAGTGTAGATCTGAAAGTGTGACCTGATATTTATTCAGTTTTGCAAATACAACTTGTGGAGCTCAATTCTGTGGCCATCCTTTTCAGAAGGATTGGATGAATTTTTAAGAAAACCAACAGAATTTCCTTGAAAAAATATTATAACCTAGCACCCTCCCTGCCACTGTATGGTGACGAAAGCTTGGAAAAGTCATGCACTTTGGATGACTTTTGCTAGGGGACTCAGATACAGGGAGGCCACACTTTCTCACATAACTAGTCCTAATTTCCTTTCCCCTATGCTCCGTCCCTGGGGGTCACTCTAATATCCTCGCAATGAAGTTATGTTTGGCAAGTCCTGGAGCCACAACATCATTACGTTGCAGCACAGTTTATGGGCCTATCCTGCTAGATTTTGTCCCACGTTTGCATATATATCAAGTCAATAACAAAATCTCTATTGGCATTAATAGGGACCAAGGATGTACTCTGTGAGGTACAGATCTGAACCTCCAGTTGCAGGGAAAATTTTGCCTTTAAGTACTGTATTCCCAAGCTTTGTTCCCAATTGTTCTGCTGGCATGGAGATATCACCAAGATTCATTCAATCATTCTGGACTGAAATGAAGCATGTATTATGCTACATTGAAACTTTCCAGTGGAGAAAAATCTCAAGTGAAACTGCTGTAAACCTAATCTTTGGTCTACATATTCAGGTGTGGTTCAATTCCAGTAGAGCTGAGTACGTGTTTTTCTTAGAGATGATGAACCAGAACTTCATTCTGCATTTCAGTGATATGCTTTGATCTTCAAAGTTTGCCAGTGAATGTTAATTTTCTGAGTTCCAGTTGGAATGGTTTCAACAGAAGTAATTCAGAAATACCCATTTCCAAAAGCTAAGCACCCACAACTGCAAAGGTTTCTTCTCCTGGAGATGTGGGAGACCTAGGTTCAAACACTATTTAACTGAAGAGGATTTCAGTCCAGGTGCTTTCCAGCCCAGCGGTATGCTCTAACCATTAGGAATATTTGTCAAAAGACCAATTTGGCTAGGTTCACAGTTGGAAATTCCCAATGGAAACAGGTGATTTCCTCCAGTCTGCATGTAGAGATCCAGCTTTCATCATTTCCTTCTGGCTAAGTTAGGAGGTTGCCCAGCTAGTGTGTTTGTGCTATATGTTGTGGCACATCTCTCACGTCATGAATCACGGGGGAAGAAAGGGCTAGCAATATAGTTTGGAGAGAGGATAGCTAACGGAAGATTAGGTAATGTGAGGCTACGCTGAGGTTCTCTCTCGGCTTATCCAGCTCCTTGCTAAATACTAACAATGTATAAATAGTACACCCCTGGGCATGATTTCACTAAAAATGGAAACTTTGATTCCTCTGCCCTAGTTCTGTGTGTGTTCCTAGTAGGGCTCTAATTCTCATTTATTCTAGTGGTTTTTTAATAGTGAATTCTATACAGTAACTTTATCATAAGGCTCTTCAGCATGTTTAATGATCCCCAAATATATTCTACACTTGCTAAAATAAGTAATAACTTTTAAGAAGCACGGCAGATGGCAGTGAATTGCTATATCGAGCATGATGTGACCCGTCTTTCAGTTAATTCTAGATACAAAATCTAGCCCTCAGAGACATTCTGTGTCTGCTCCCCGAGGGTCTCGCAGGAGCACAAATAAATGAACACACTATACTCTTACCTACAAATGAAGTTTTCTGCCAGTGGTTCATGTTACATTAATAATATTTTCTATTTAATAAGCAATCCAAGAGTTATTCCACACATTCTGCAAATACAGTTCAGAGTTGTTTTTCATTCAAACTGTTTCACAACATCCAGTGTAGAAAGGCGCAGTGGATTAGAAATTGCTAATATCATTCATGAGAAAGAACATTAGTGCTTTCTGGCAAGTGATTCACCTCTGAATTAATAAAAATATGTAATAACATGACTTTTTGTCTGAGGAAAGCTCTCTAGTCTTTCAGATTTCATAATTAGTTCAAAATGTTGCTGAACTGTACATGCTGCACGTTACAAAATGCTGCAGATTTGAGGTGCAAAGATGGATCTAGTATAGCAGAATATTTATGTAAGAAAGGCATGATCCTAAAATCATTCCAATGGAGAATATTATATTTCTAGGTAAAACAAGATGTCTGAATTCTTTGGATGTTGTCATTTTATCTAAAAATTTATTATCTGTTCTTCATTTAAAATTTGATAGAACCCTCTCTGGAAATCTCATGGCAACACTCCCAGTGCATATGGTAACTGTGTCCTCATGCGTATAGTAATGACACCTGCTTACCTGAAAACCAGGATAAGCTATGCTTCCCAGCAAGATATATTAGATCTCTGATTTCCAAGCTCTCACGGTTAGATACTTATTAATTCCCAAACAAACTACTATAACATCATACTGTTCTACAGACACATTGTTACTCAGTTAAACTAGAATTAATAAAATATTTGCTCCAAGTAGGCAATCAAAGCAAAAAACAGAGAAGCAAAAAAATCAAAGTTAAAAAAAGCAAAAAGTGAAAAAAGATTTAAAATAATGCAGCAAACCAAGTCTAAACATAATTATAATAAATACGAATGAACAAAACATCTAGAAATGATGCTGGGAGGCAGTTAAGTTCTCTGCAGTTTAGTTTGGTCACAATATGCAGATGTTGAGCAGCTTTTCACATTTAACTTTTTTTCGAACAGAGCAGTCAAAATGGATTTGAAAGGTGGCATCTTCCTCTTTGCTACAAAATTGACACACACAGTGTATGTGTGAGCATCACAGTGAACCTTGAGTGCAGAACTTCTTTTATTCATAAAATGTGAGTTGTTTCTGCGTAGCAAAAGTAAGCATTGACCCTGATGCTGCCTCTCATAAAACCATTTTCTGGGCTTATTCCATACAGTGTGCTTTGTTCCTGTTTTACTGAAAATGTAGTCTTAGATATCACATCAAATAACCTGAGTCAGAAAATAACATAATCAGAAGGTCATGTCCTTAAAATGTGCATTAGTAACCTTACCATTTTAGGTTTATTTTATTAGAAGTAGGCCATACTGAAACTGCTGGATTCCCTTTTACTTCTAACTTCATGAGGGTAAGTTTTTTAACTCTCAATTAGAAAACTTCGAACAAGCCTAACATTACCGTTGCCAAGTATTTCCTGAAATTTTGTGTTGAACTGTGAATGACAGCTGAGTTCAGTTAGGACCTGATATCAGCTTTGAAAGCCAATGAACTGAGTGGTGACAATAGGCTAGTTGATAACAATAGACTTCAAATCAGCTTTAAAACAACCACCAAAGGATGTGCAGAGAGATACCTGCAATTCCTGAAGCTACAATCCATTCAGACAGCTTTATATATTTTTTTAAAAAATGGGAGGATTTCAATTCATTCTCTGAGATGTGAGGCAGTTCCTAATCTTCAGCAAACAACATTGATCTTAGTTAGGCCATTGCAATTCTGAGCCAAATTCTGGACCTGGTGACACTTGCCAGCTCATTGCCTGTGGTGAGGGGCTGGACTGCAAAACGAAGCCTCGAAAAGATCAGAAATGTTGTAAATGAAGCCCTGTATGCTACCGTTGGCTCTTGTTAACATAAATTTCCCTTTCATCTCCTACTTTTTTGGGGTTCCAACTACTGTATCTCTGTGGGCAGCTGCTTTCTTCTAGTGATTTTTTCTTTGTAGCTCTCTGATGGTGGACAAATGCATATTTCCAGAGTTAGCAGTATCAACGTTTGGGCCCCAGATCAGAGCTGTACATATTTTGTCCATCAGATGGTTTCTCTACAGCTACAAAAAAGTATCTCTTAAATCAGTCTGTTTCCTGAGGCTCTGCCATAGTTTAGGGCTTCAAATGCATGAAATTTCTCACACATTCAAAACATTTCACTACATAAAAGAACATCTACGAAATTCAGTGGATGGAAAAAACCAGAACACTCTAAAAGTCACCCTTAATCAGACTATTTATCTGAATTTTGGAAACATTCCCTAGCTTCAAGCTTTCCCATACTGGGGAACACTCGAATTAGGATTTAGGTTAGACGTAGAGTTTATCTGAGTTCCAGCTCCAGCTTTCACTCAATTATCATTCCACTGCATTTTCTTTCTGCTCCAAAGTGGGATACTAGTAGTTAAAAAAAAAGCACATTCACACAAAATCTTGGTAGAAATGCCTGATTACATTGTGAGATTGTGGGGAAGGGCGTTCAGCTCATATACAAGTGCTCAGGCTCTCTTCTGCTTCAGGCGCCCTGCATGTCTATATGCAAATAGCCAAGGCACAGACTGGTATATGTAGTTATTTGTCTATGTCTAATTCTTATGAATATCTTTTGGACAGTAATACTGTTACTGAATTTTCTAGATAAAAGTATACTTTTCTAAGTGTATAGAAAATTGGTAAATTGTGATTCTTGCCTGCTGTACTGATCTGTGATAAGAATAACTACACTAAAAATTGTAGTAGAGGACTGATGTAGTTATGATTGTTGTCTGAAAACCTGAATATTTTTTTCAAGTATGTCAAATCATTTCGTAAAAGCATCTTTCTGTAAATTGCTTTGCTCAAAAATCAAGACACAGTATGATAAAGGGAGTCTTACATAGATACGTGGACTTCTTCCTGCGCTGTGATAGATTGTTTCCTTGGCCACTTCTTCTTAAGTCCTTAATCCTGATTTGATCATGTATTCAGCAAATACAGGGACAGCTGATGGGGGTTTGAAACACATATACTTTTGAAGATAGAATTAGTGACGTCCTTAGAAATGAAACATTTGATAGACATACTTTAAAACCAGCTGCTCGGGAGGGATGAAATCCAAACTAAAGTGATAATTTGAAGATAAATTTGAAAAATATTAATAAAAAGGACAGATAGATAACTATACTAAGTAACATTGTTTTGATTTTGGGGGGATCTTCTTTGATATATTTCAGCCCCACAGACATTGCTATTTGAGCTTCCTAGGCCGGCTTTATAAGCACTTTCAAGCTTGCCTCAGTGAAAACAAAAACCAAGATAAAAGTATTAATTGAAAATTAAATAAATCCTTAATGTCTTTTGACCACTTAACATAGGAGGATTGTTTTTAAAAATAAACTTTGGTGTAAAATGAGTTCTTAATACAGAATGAAGACCTGTGTTTAGGGCACAGGGCAGCCTAGCGTTCTGCCATTGGCGAAAGCAACGTGATGATACTGCAAACCTAGCCGTGCATGGCAAAAAACTATATGAATTGTTCCTTTTAGAAGTTCTTCTGCATGAAACTGGACAATATTATGAAATCTTATGTCCGTTTGGAGTACTACCCTGCAACTGTTGCAAATACAAAGCTTCAAGTATATTTCCAAGGAATCAGGATGGGTGATAGCCACACAAGAAAGGTAAGTAACAGAGCAAATTTGAGGCATGTTGGTTCCGTTGCTTTCCCTTTTCACTTTTCAATTAACTTCTCCTGATGAACTTTGAGTACTTAAATTGATTAGATTTTTTTAAAAAATGAACTTCATTGTGTTTCCTCCAGATCAGGTCAGGGAAAGCTCAGTTGATGAACTTTCATTTTCAGGACAACAGAGGCAATTTTCTGTGGACAGGGACAAAACTTCACTAGAATCTATTACAGAAAAAAAGGCTGCTTTGTGCAAGCCCAGCTGCTTGGAGCTGTGCCAGCACATATCCTATAGGAATGAATCTTTTTTTTGTCTAAATTACCGTAAGACACAATTTTCCATTTCTGAGGCTTGCTTAGTACACAAGGCTGTCTTAATGGAGCATGGCGAGTCAAGTCAGCAACTGGAAAATGAATCCCATAAAGCATCTCCTTGAAAACTCTCACTCACTTTGGAAGAATTAATTAGCAAAGTTTCTCCTAAGTCTCTTGCTCTTCTGGAAAGTGGAGGAGACACTGAATGCAAGACTGTAACTGTGCTCAACAATTTCGTGTAAATAAAGGAGACAACATAGCAGGGCAGTGAGTGCTCTATTATGTGGCAAACAATGCCATAGACAAAAGCTTCACACAGATGGATGTTCACGCAGGCTCTGTAACCATCCAGACACACAGGAGTTTGTCAGGAAAAATAATTGTCCTTATCAGGATGACGATGATGTATGGGATTGTGTTTACTTAGTCTGGGTTACTTATTATTGAGTTAGCTCAAAAACGGAACCATGCAGAAAAGATAAAACAAAGGGTAAGATTAAGAGTATCTCAGCGCAACTCAGCTGAATTTGTAGCTTTGAAGGGCAGGTTCTCAATACCATACAATACAAAGAATAGTTTTGTTAAGAATGAGAAAATCAATGACGAGGAATGCTGGAAAATTCGACCATCCCATTGTTTGTCAGAGGCAGCAGGAGCTCACTACTCCCCAAGGGAAGTCAAGCCAGAAACTGAGGACAGCAGCTAAGGGTGCCTCCAGGACAAAGGTGCAGCCCTACCACTCCCTAGTCAGGTCGACAGAGCAAGACAAGGTTAGGTGCACAGACCCTCAGACAAGTCCCTGTAGCTATAAGAACGGTCAAGATCAGGCACAGCATATACACAATATAGCATATATACAATACAGCTCAGGCAAGATCAGATTTTCTCCAGTGGAAGATTGTTTAGAGAGTAGGGAAATCTGTGAGTTTCTGCTGGGTGATGGCAGTGAAATGGAGGGACACTGGAGGTCATGGTAGGGGAGAGGAGGGGCAGCTCAAGGGTGCATGCATCAAGTAAGCGGGGGCTGCAGCAGCTAGTGTTTGGGAGTCGAGGTTGCCTATGGGCTTGGAGGTGCAAGACGAGAGAATTTAGGAGCTGCATTTCCTCTTCTAGCCTTTTGGTTAAGCCTTATTGTCTCAATATTCTTTTCGTCTCCAGATGTTCTGTATAAAACATGTTTTCTCCCAAGTCCCTGCACTGGAGGGCTTGGCCGTGGGACTGAGATCAAAGCCAGGTACAGACAGAAAAATACTGGAAACAGCTGTAATCAAAAGGCTTCTAAGGTGAAGACATGCTGTTGCTATGGAAGGATCTTCAGTCACAACAGTGAGTAAATAGTAATGAGCATAACAGTTTAGATGCACTTGGTGTCTGAAGGAAGATGGTTTTATAGCCACTGGACTCCAACAGCAGGTTGAGGGCAACCATAATATCTGCATAACATAACTCCTAATAGAGACAGGTCATCCTCGATTAGAAGTTTACACCAAATATGTATGCATTTCTTTCTCTTTTATGTTCTTCAAAAATATGTAAATGTAAAACTTTTTAAATTTAACATGCCACTTTTCACACCAAGATAGTATCTTTCTGGGAAAAATTCAAGATAAACTATACAAAAGAATCTGAAAATTCACCATTGTGTCAAACAGTTCCTCTCTGTTTGCAATTTTTAAGCAACTGGCTTGAAGCACCAAGCCTCCAATTTGTTTTGACTGGCTTCTATCCGATACCATCTCATGGATTTCCTGCCAGCAGCTGAAATTCAATGGAGATTTTTATCTTTTTCCTCAAATCCTCCCAGACAGCTCCTCTGCCATTGTGGAGAACATCAACAGCCTGTTCGTCACTCAGGCCGGCAACTTCGCTTTCCCACTCAGTTTTGCTGTTCCTTGCAGCGTCTTTAGGACGCAGCCGTGTCTCCTCCACCCGCAGCTGGTGGTTTTGTGCAGATTCTCACATCACGTCTCGACTCCCAGAGCACCCTTTTCCCCAGGGCAGGCTTGCTACTTGCAATCCTGCCCCCTGTGCAGCCCTGCAGCATACTGCCGGCAAAAACTGCGACCAGAGCAGCTTTCTTTTTGGATCTTACTGCTAGCCTTCGGTTCCCTGACACATCACATACAGACATCGTCTCCCCTTTCAAGCCCTTTTATGGCACATTTCTGTGACATGTTCCATCACGCGTTGCGCGGTGCCAAAATCAACAGACTCTGGCTGGCGCGTGGTACCAGGCTCCATTGCCCTGTGAGAAATGGTGTCAGCGTTCATGTCGCTAGCATTTTTTGCTATTGTTTTCACTGGAGCGTTGCCTGTTACACAGGTCAATAAACAGCCCTAATTTTGAACTGTGCAACAACGAAAAATATATTTGACACTCAGCAGGATGTACCGAATTAACAAGTTCAGTAAGAAAGGCTTTGACTAGCAGATTCAATGCTCTGCGGGTATGAAGGAGTTGCACTTCCAGTGGGTAAAACTGCACAGTGTAAAATAAAATGACCGTGCTATTTTTGCTGTTAACTTAGAAATGCTTCTCCAGTGCTAGTGGGAAAGAAAGTTAACCTTTTTGGTAATTTCTTTAGTATGACCACGCAGTTAGGCAGGAGAGTACAACTGCCAATTTGTGCTTTGTTTTTTAACTCACACGGGACAAATGTGATAGGTTAAAACAGAAAATACCCACTAGGTAAGTGGAGTCTATTCTGTAATATGCATTAAAATCTGGGAGGAATGTGAAAATGGAAATTAAGCAATTTTAATTATTAATAAATAGTAATTATGGCTTGCTAGAATGTTCTCACGGTTCATGATAAATGCATAGCCAAATCTGTAAGGTGTGGTTCTCAGTGTTTTGCTCTGGATTTAAGGTGAGACAACTGCTGACAGAATTTGGCCCTTGAGTTTTATAAATTACCCTCCCAGACTCTAGATTTCTGAGGCATAAAACATTTTAAGAAGTAACTTGTAAGCTTAACTGCTGTATATATTACAATTTTGCAGACAAACTCCAAAAGTTAAGATCTGTGTGGTAGCACAGCAATATATCAAGACTAAACACCATGATATCCCAAGAAGACTATGCAAATAAGACAACAGCAGCATTGTTCCAAGCAAAGGGAAAAAGTGACGAGATTTATAAAGTTAACTTGTTCTTGTGATGCCTTGGTATTTTGTTGCACATGTAGGAGGATTTGCAAATTCAGTCAGCAGCAGCCTATATGGCAATGTCTTGACCGGAGCTGAATGAACCATTGAGAACATTCCTTTGAGTAGTATCTTTATAATACATCATGAAATTCAGTAAACATTCTATTTACTGAGGTCATTTGCAGATTATCTGGTTCTAGAGAGAGTAAAATCTGAAACTCAGACACGCTGCAGCAAGTAATTTTAAGGAAATGTGCCAGAAAGGTTACTCTACACATACTAATCAACGAGCTCTCAGCTTGATGTCAGACGGCTGTGGAGTGCCTTGGCAAGCACCAGTGAAGCACTATTTTCTGTGGGAAAAGCTGTAATCTTTGCATATTGCAGACACTGGTCTGACTCTCGTGTATGAGCAGGGTAACTCCCTGAGCAGCCCAAATTCTACCCGGCTTCTTAGTGTCCTTGTGCACGTCAGTGTTCAAATCCAGCCATACGAGACTGATGTTTTCCTTGGTTTGTTTTCAGCTCTGTAGCATCTACTGACAATGAGTTTCACGGCTTATCAGTTCGGTGCAATTTTTAAACGTGCAATCTTTTAAAGAAAATTGTTTGCTCAGTCTTCTGTGTGTCCTAAGTAGGGATTTGTGCATGATGTGCACTGCTCATTATATTTGCCTTTGCAACATGCCTTTCTCCCCTTTGATAAAGTGATTCTACTCTTTCAATCATTCTTGCTGCCCTTTCTTAGTGATTTTGGATATGGTAAGGTCAGAGTGGATGCTGCTCCTGTCAAGGAAGCAGGGAGGGTGGGAACTCAGTCATGGAAACGTGTCAGATCCAGGTGTGCAGAGCGGTTGCAACCAGCATTTGCTGTTTCAGTAATGCTGGGCTCAGGCATCTAGAAGTCATGACTTTGTACAAGGAAATCATGAGTTCAGCTGAAAAATGAAGAATCCAAAAATGCAACGAATAAACATGAGATTCTTTGTCATCTCTTTTTTGCTGCCCCATCAACTGTGTTTATTCCAGTTTCTCAAGTTTTTTGTTTCTTTCTTAGCAAAAAGATCTAGAAATATGCTTTAAAAATGGAAACCAAAAATTAAAGATGTTTTACTTTCCTGGGACTCTGTTGTTGGTCAAGAAGTGGAGAAATAGCAAAAAACAGCAAAACTAGAACTAAAACTATTACCTCTGGCAGCACTGTTCCTGCGTATCGCTGATGAACTTCCGTTTTCTTCTGCCGTGTGATGTTCTGGGATGTCAGTGTTCTCATGGCACTTGTTTTGGGGCCAGAGAGGGAGAGCTGACCCACTGCTCTTAATAGCAATTTTGAGGCAATCAGTGCAGCTGTTGTACAGCCCAGAGAGGAGAAAAATTTCCATCAAACTTCTGCTGTGTGGAGTGTGAGTGGGAACATTCAAACCTTGTGTTTGTCTCCCAGATGCACAAACCACATGTCTGAGCCGACACAGAGGGAAGTATTGTTCATCGGTTAAAAATTGGCATCAATTACTTCCTCCCTTTGGGCCAAATTGGGACCCAGATTGCGACTGTTTGACTGCTGGGGCAAGAAAATGACATACTGGCCCACACCGAAGAATCAGTTATTAATGCAAGAAAAGGAATGATGTGATATAACAAAGATTAGGAGTACCAAAGGGGAAAGCACAGGTGACAGGAAGCACATACACAAGTAGGATTTCTAATTGTGCCAGAGCAACACCGTCAGGGCCTGTGCCCGTGCTTCACTACGTATGTTTTTCTCGCCATGTTTTCTTTTTTCGTGGCATTTAATGCATATTGGAAAAAATACAGCGCCAACTGAAAATCTTGGACTGGAGAAGAGAGCTGTTGATGTTTATGGGGCTGCAGCTGGGCTGGGGTCAGAGCAGTCGCCGTGCTGCCGCTGGTGCTGTTTCCCAGGCTGACTCCGCATGCGAGCCACAGCTGTGGGCAGGTGGCGCTGGCTCTGCAAGGGTGCGCAGTGCTGGGGAACGGCCTCTCCTAGCAGCTCCTGCGTTTTTTTTCGTGATTGGTTGAAAACTTAATTTACATCGGCGAGCAAATGTAAGCAAGAGCTTCACAAGATGAAAGCAAAGTACTTGGTCCAAAACTCCTAGTGTTTTGATTGCCTTTTGTTGATGTAAGATATTTTAGAATTAAATATATCTCTAGAAAAGAGGTCAGCCTGGATGAATATGTCTGTAAGTTTTTCCTTTTCTTTAGATGATTTTTTTTTATTGGGAAAAGGTCATGCCTCTCCCCCGTTGCTACATTTTTTTTCCACGGAGAATTGACTTGATTGTTCTCCAAACGTTGTTTCCTGTACTTCACAGAGGGGAAATGTTTGTTCCTTGTTCCTGATAATCAGACATACTGTAATGACTTACTCACAGGGAAGAAAAAATACAGGAACTTTAACACTGATGATCGACATTTTATTTATGGTGAACTACTAAAAGCAGTAGAGCAGTGGCTGGTCTAGCAAAAAAAAGCTTGGATAAGATGAAGGGTATATAACAAATCGATGCAGAGACATTTATTTGCTAGACAAAAATTGAACAATTATTTTTTTCTCTTCTTGACTCATGGGAACTTGTAAATATCTAGATATCACCTTCTTAAGCAGAATGTCCCTGCCCATCCACACAGGCACAGATCTTTTGATGCCCCCCAGAACGGCAGAACTGCAAAGCTGGAAGGGCATCACACTGGTACTGATCACTTAATTACTTTATTTTGGTTTGATCGGAATAATCACAATGTGGCTTCAAGTGTCAATTTAACATGTCCCAGTAGATAGTTTAAAATGTTATTTAGAGATTTGTTGGTGTAAATATGTTAGTATGGTCCTGAAGCCAAAGCTATTCCCCATGCGACTAGTCTAGGAAATCCAAGGTTTTGCCTGCAGGAGAGAGTTTGTCAGCTATCCTAGCATGATTACCACTGGAGCCAAGCTGCACAGCTGTGCACACTAAAGCTCCTCTTAAAATGACATAGGGTATGCCAAAACAAAGTATGGCAGTTAAAGCCACAAGCCACACAGTCTTCCTGCCTTAATTATTGATATAAAGTGATATCATAATGTATATTACAAAAACTTTCCCACACAGGCAAGACCAAATGTTAAGTTTCAACTTTTCCTCTTCTTCCATCTACAAGGATAGATTTAAGGCATGGAAAATTGTGCTGGGGTAACCAAGCTTATCTGCTATGTTGTAATTAAAAGAAAGATGTCAACACTCAAAAGCTTTCAGTGACTTATATTTGTTCACGGTGTGCTCACCTCAGCATAGATTTATTTTTTTCATGCAAAATTTTTGTCACATTGAGTGCTGAGTTAGTGAAAAATTATGCTTCATAGTGTTGTCTGTTTGCCTCCATCTCAGCATCAGTTCCCATTCTGCGAGTGTCCTTCTGAGCCATGCGGAAACAGTAAATAAATGAGTCTCTGCCATTCTCATTCTACTCCAGTCCTTATTTCCTATTGCCAGTACTTACATGGAGCAATGACATTCTCAGGGAAAAAAGTCTCTTTCTCCAAATTTCAGCCCCCCTCCAGCTGCTCACCTTCTGGATGATTCATTTCCATTTTTTGCCATGGGTTTAGAATAAGAGTTGTTATTACCCCAGAAAACAGCTCATTAGTGGCTACTAGAGCAGAGGAATAGACCGATAATTCCACCCTTTAATCTTTTGGAATTTTTCCACACTGATTCTAAGTATTTTTAGAATAAATCCAGAGCTAATATTTTTAAAGTGGAGTGTAACTGTGTTCTTAGAATTCCTTATTTTGAGAACTCCTTCCTCAGCTTTCCCCTTTTGAAGATATTAAGACCAATGAGGAGATAATTTATATGTCCTTTATATTCTTCCCAGATGTTTCTAGTCAACAATTTCATGTTAATTCTCAAATGTAATGGTATTGTACTGGTTGATCTAAAATTAAGACATAAAATAAAGGGGAAGAAGTGACATACAAGAGCTAAGCGATGTCATTGTTAGAATTTGAATCTGGTTAAAGACCAGTTATCGTAGCTCAGCATTAACTAGTGACCATCAGGGAATGCTTTACTAGAACTACAACAATGAGACTATAAAGACAAACGTTCATTTTTACCTACTCCAGCACAGTTCCTGGAAAATTAATGTCAGTGCCAATGAAGAGAATGTCTGTTGGGCTATTAGGAAGCTGAATACTTAAAAACGTGAGCATTTTTTATCCTTTATAGAGGAAAGATGTTTCACCACATTTTGTATTGCTACAGTATTAAGATATTTGGATTTATAAATCCTTAGGTTCTGAATAACACATACCTAAAACAACTCGTACTCATTAAAAGAAAGATTACTGTGTAAAACAGAGCTGGAACCTATTAGCTTAAGGTTTACTATACTGCATTCACAAATACCTCAGTCTAGTTCAATCTTCTTGATAGTAGGGTCTCATATCACCTTGGGAAGGTTCTTTAAGCAGTTTCAAATCCATTGACTTAGAAGTGTAAAGGCTAGTGAAAATATACTACAAAATATTGTTTGAATCAAAAACAATGAGCTTCAAAAAATCAAAAAAACATTATTCATCATCACCGTGGAATGTACAGAAATCACAAGAAACCTTCAGAACATTCTCAAAAAGTCTATTATCAAGCAATCTTTCTGGGAACTAAAATGTCCTCTGCTCAAAACATGAACTGGATAGTTACAAGCTCTGTCAGTTGCCATAACTAAAATAGCTGGAATGCAACAACAGAAGCATTTGTATCTAGCAACATTTATTTCAAAGATGTTAACTAAGAGCTTCCAGCAGTCTTGGAAACACAGAAATGAGACCCTGCTAGGTCAGTACGTCTGCTTCCTTTCTAATTCAGGATTCTTTCATGGAAAATAGGAGTTTGTTGAAGTCATCAGCTAACTTCAAATTAGCATTCCATTTTCTAAATCCTTTTAAAAAAATGTACTGTTATAAACATTGCACAAAGGGCAATCTTTTCAACTGAATCAAGTGATATCATAAGTTATAAAAGGCATTTTGAAATCTGACTGCATTGATCTTTGAAATCTCCGAGTTGATTGAGAAAGAATATAAAATCTTTTAGCTGTGGATGGGCACCAACATCTTGCTGTATTATAGCTTTTCTAAATAGGTAGAATAGCCTGCAATAATCTGCTGGTTATTGATTTCAATCTACACTGATTCAAATACCATCTCAGAGCCAGATGTTACAGTGAATGGCTAAGCTAGGGCTAACATGTAACTTAACTTTATTTAGCCTCAGGCGTCCAAAACCCTTTGCACTTTGCATACGACCATTTTCAAGATACGACACTGCTGAAGAATTAAGTTTTGCCATCAAGCGAGGTGAACCCTCGAGTCCGGTGTTGGAGCAGAAAGCAGGGGAGGTAGGGCTACCCGCCAGGGCTAATGATGAAATACTCCTGGGGAGAGAAGTCCTGGCAGAAAGCAAGAAGAGCCACCTATTATGTTTCACAGGCTGTCTACAGCTGCCTGTAAAGAAAGACTGGAGGCACGTGGGAAAATGAAACTACTGGCAATATTCAAAATGCTATGGGATTTTTTGCCTCCTGCTTGTTTTGTGAGGCGTTTCTGCTGCATTGATTTCTATAAGTAACTAAAAGTGGCTACTTCCCTGACTGTGCTCCTATGAATAGCAAGTTATTTTTGTTACCCTGAGCTGTCTCTTTATAAAAAGTGGAAATATCTTTTAATGTTAGTAAATATTTTTAGAGCAGGTCAAGTGAGCAGCCCATGACTTTATAGGCACTTATTAGTGGTTTCTTATCTAGATCTGCTCTTACCATATGCTTCCTATTTTTCTTATATACTTTATAAAGACCACTTAGCCATTTCTATTATCATCTGAAGGTAACCTTCAGTTAATCTGCAGGAAGAAAAGCAAAATGATGGCATTTTTGAGAAATGACTAGAGTGCCGATTTCAAGGTGAGAAAAGCCTTGTATCTTCTCCTAGGTTTTGATGTGAGGACATAGAACAGAGTATGAATAAAAATTTATGATGCTTTCAGCAGGAGATTGGATGTCACTCTTCATTGCCCTTTATCGTGCTAAAAATCACAAGAATAATATTTATATAGACATTGCACCTGTTGCAGTATACGAAAGGAGTGATCTGTGCACAAAGCAATGTTTAAAGTGTGGTCTGTATCACTTCTAACAAGATCAGAAAATTAAGATGGGGTATGTGTGTGGAAATTTGCCTAGTATTTGTGAAATCCATACTGAATTTAATATGGCAGTTTTAAAGTTAAATCTGTTCAGGTGAGGCTAGAAGCTATCATGAGCTCAGACTTTCTATCTTGCAAAATACAGTACCTAGCAACAGACACTGCCTAAAATCATAACTTTTTATTTCCCACATCCTTGTTTGCACTACCTGTGTTACCTTGGTTGATTTACCAACACATAACATTTTTTTGAAACCCACTTCTACCTAGGAAAAGAGGATCTAGACTCCTGTAACATCTAGGACATATACCAAAGTAGGACAGCTTCCATTTTGCATTTCTGCAGTTACACAAAGGCCAAGTCAGGAAGGAGAGAAATCAATGCTTCTTATTAAATACATATATGTCTCTGTGCTTCTGCAACCCTTATTACAGAATCACAGAAGGGTTGAGGTTGGAAGGGGCCTCTGCAGATCATTTAGTCCAACCTTTCTGCTCAAGCAGGGTCACCTGGGGCACATTCAAGGCCTGCCTGGATGCAATCCTGTCCAATATCTCCAGAAAAGGAGACTCCACAACCTCTCTGGGCAACCTGTGCCAGTGCTCTGTCACCCTCACAGTAAGTAAGTTTTTCCTCTTATTCAGGCGGAACTTCCTGAGTTTCAGTTTGCGCTCGTTGTCTCTTGTCCTGTTGCATGGCACTGCTGAAAAGAGTTTGACCCCATCCTCTTGACACCCTTCCTTAAGGTATTTGTAGACATTGATAAGATTCCCCTTCTCAGTCTTCTCCTCTCTAGGCTAAACAGGCCCAGCTCTCACAACCCTTCCTCATAGGGCAGGTGCTCCAGTCCTCTGGTCATCTTCACAATCATCTCCCTTACTGGAGCTTCATAGACTCTCTCCAGTAGCTCCATGTCTTTCTTGTACTGGGGAGCGCAGAAATGGATACAGATGTGGCCTCGCCAGGGCTGAGTAGAGGGGCACGATCACCTCCCTCGACCTGTTGGCAACAGTCTTCCTAATGCACCCCAGGATACTGTTGGCCTTCTTGGCTCTAAGGATCCATTGCTGGCTCATGGTCAACGTTGTCCACAAGGACTCTCAGGTCTTTCTCTGCAGAACTGCTTTCCAGCAGGTCAGCCTCCAGCTTGCACTGGTGCATGGGGTTATTCCTCCTCCTTCCTCTGTTGCAGGTAAATTTTTGGACTGAAGAGCCAATACAGTCCTGCTGAAGGAATTCACCACAGCTTTTCATGACCAACAGTAGAGGGCTGCCTTAGGCCAGCAGTCCCATCTTAGTCCTTTCTGATGTGTAAATGTGTGTAAATATAAGAGTACAGTTAAGACAGCTAATTCCTTAATTTAGGGGTTAATTGAAGTGTATGAAATGCAAAGCTCTTCATCTGAGAAAACAGAACACACAAACTTAATACTAATTCCCATATATGAGATTTTTAAAGTCCTGACTAGCAAATTTCTTCCACTTTGAGTGAATGTTCCCCAAGTATATCTTCATTCATATCAGCAATGATCTTTTGAAGATGTCCAACTGGAAGCCTTCCTGATATTTGTCTAGCTTAGCAACTGCTTGGTAAATGTCAGAAGGTGAAAGCTGCAACTGGCTCAGCAGGCTGAGCGCTGACATGGCAGAAGAGAAAACAATGTGATACTTGTAATTTCACCCCGAGTCTCCTTTCCAAATAGGGATCCTTTTTTTCCTGAAACTTCTACATCAAATTCAGTAATTTCTTTGTTGTTCTGCATTCTACCAGAATATATAATGGTTTGTGACACACACAACTCCAGTCAAAAGACTGTACCTAAAAAAAAAAAAAAAAAAAAAAAAAAAAAAAAAAAAGTGAGAAACTTTTCATGCAGAGGTCACATTCCTTATGCAAAAGCATGGAGCATTAAAAACCAATCAATATACAATGCTTTTCACAAGTCAAACTATTTTTCTATCTGTGGCTGGATACATCCGTTATGCATAATAAGGTTCATAAAGAGAAAAGCAAACATTCTCAAATCTCTCAAAAGATACAATCTCTTTTCATTCAGCAAGAAAGGTAATTTTTCAAAATTCAGGGTCACTACCTTTGCATCGATCCATGTTGTAGGGGGATGAAAATCTACAGTGGTATCTTGTGCATGTTACTTTCCAACCTCTGCTTAGCTACTTGCGATCTATTAAAATGCTTGATAACTTTGTAAAAAAAAAAGATATTTCAACAAGAGAGGATAAGAGACAATACTACAGAGCTGATGCAGAAGAGTGTTTCTGATGTTGGTAGTGTGCCATGATCTGCTTCCACCTTTTGCTTCCACCAAGAGAAAAACAAATTTACCTTTTATACATAAAAATATATATGTATCTATCTATATATATATATAAATTTACCTTTATATAAGTTTATAAAAGATATACATATACATATATAACACACATCTGAGTTTATAGAAATGATACAGATTGAAAACCTGGTTATGATGGTTAGTGGTTGTGCTACTTAGAGATGATTTTTTGCAAGATATCTTGAACAGATATACCTAAAGGCAACTACACAATAATTCCCCCTTTTGCTCTGGTTTGGGAGAGCTGATGGTGATGCTTACCTGCCCCCCTCCCTTTTCTGTTTTGTTTTACCTTAGCACAGTTTTTGCTGTCATCCTTCCCAGAAGCTGGCTGTGAGGCAGACAGTACTAAGCTATACTAAAATTTAAGGGTCAACACTAGCTGTTGCTGAAAATAAGCGCTGTTGCACATGTGGGTGACAAAGAAAATTTTGCTGCAGCAGCACTGTCACACCGAGTAGCAGCAACCTCTAGGGTGCTGCAACCACTATGATCAGGCAGAAGGGAATTAAAACAGTGGTCTGCATACTAGGTGCTACCACCCAGCATTCCAAGACCACTTGTGGAAAGGTCTCACAAGGCTGACAGAAAGAGAGGGCTGTCAGCAAGCCTTGATCAGGGCCACCAGAGGAAACAGAAATTTTCCTTCTTGCAGGTGCTTTGAGCCATGCTGGAACATGTATCCCCACCTGTGAGATCAGTCTGGCCTTTATGCAGGACATCAGGTGTTATACAGACTATTGCCAGCGCTATAGGGCTTTCTTGAGTTGTAGTCATATGCAATATTGCTAGCCTTCTCAAATCACTTTGTGAAAGTGAACGTATTAAAAACGTTTTCCTCTCCCTGCTTCTTCCATTTATTCAACAAATTGCCTCCTTTTAAGAGGATTATATTTCATTCACTTGTCCACAATTGAGGGTAAGGATAAGTCCATCAAAATGTTGCTGAGCAGCACAACAGCACAACTTTTGCTTAAATTGAGCCTGATGTAGAATTTGCAGACACTAACTGTGCCTTATAACATTTTATGTTTATCCTAAGATTGCATTAACTTACCTATATGAAATAAAAATCCTGGATATGACCTCTTGCTTGAAACTAGCTTCTGAAAACATATTGATTCTTTGGTCTACTTAAGGAAGTGACATGCAAAGATTAAAGTGTCTAGGAAAGTTCAGTATGGCTAGACAAACAGTAAATTCTTGCACATAGAGGTATTGACATGTTTTATATTAACAGGTCTGGAAATAAAGCATATAAGGTAGGCTTCAAGACATGGTAACAATCCCAGCTTTTTCGGGCATGGCCTGAAAGCTTCCAGGGAGAGGCATTACCTGGAAGCATTTATCCAGGTTCAGCAGTTCATATGCTGTGCAGACCTCCAGTCCCAAGAGACCTTAACGTAACATACACTTGATGTGACCTAGGAAGAGAAACGATCAGCTTAGCACAGGATGTGATAAGAACAGCAGAGGAGGACTCGGGAGAAATTTAATATATTTAAATCTTCCCCTTTCACATTCTTCCACCAAAACAAATTAGCCAACCTAGGGCAGAGATTGCCTCATGTACGCAGTGTTAGCACTGTCTTTAAAGACTGGAGACTCTTGGTGCAGCGCAAAGGGAACTGGGACAGAGAAGGACTGAGCAAGATCCCGTCAGTCCCCAGCTCTGTCAGCTCTCCCAGGCCCCTGCCCAAGTGAGCAACTCTGAGCTATTACTGCAGACCACTTCCCTAAACTACCATGTTGTTCCTACACAAGTGCTGCATACTTGACCTTAGTACTTTGCTTGGATGTTGAAACTTTAAAAGCAAATAATACTGTTCTGCTTCAGATACGATTCAAAACATCAAGGAGCACTGAAACACACTTCTCAAGTATCTTTGGTCTACTTGAAAAATATGCAGTGAACTTTATTCTTTCTCAATATTCAATACTGTATCTGGTATCTAAACCTGCTATCTAAAGGTTATTTTTTAATATCTCATGAACTAAATAGTTACAAGATGGCATCTGGGAATCTGACCTAAAGTGTAATAAATGCAGAGAGTGAACTTGGTGTTAAAAATGAGTATTCATGTATTTTTGGTGGTGGCATTCAGCACTACATGGGCAGTGAATATCACATCAACCAGCTCAAGCACAATCTTTGACAGGAAGCTAGATGTGTTCCAGATAAAGAGTGAACTGACTTTTCACAGATGAATAAAGACTACAATAATTGCTATTGATACTACTGTGATTTATGCAGAAGTTTAGTTGCTCCCTGTAAACTGTCAGCACAGAACACCATTCTAAAGTAGTTTCCAATACCTATTTATTTTGAACAGCTTTAAAAAGAAAACTTCTTTAAGAAATATGCAAATACAGAAAATGACAAGGCCGTTTCTGAAGAAGCAAGGTATACCTGCTATACTTGATGCGACAATAAATGTGCTTTTATTTCCCAGGGTTCCATAGCTAACTTGATACATGTTGGAAAACTGAGATTTATGTATTCCCAATAACATATTAGGTTATCTTTCAGCTGAATAAACCAAGATTGGCTGACCACAGATTTTTTTTCAAGGTGTTTCTGTCAGTTTCCTGAAGCGGGAACTGTTTTGGTTGAAAAAGGAATAATCTATTATTCTGAAGACAGGTGTGAAGCAGCAGTAGGAATAGGTGGACAAACATTGGAAGAGTACTACAGCCACGTTGTCTGAACTCAGATGCTGTCTCTTGGACACCACTTTGTCTAGAGATTCACAGAAAATGAAAGTCTGTCCATATTGATAATACATTCCATTTTGAACTGTCCCTGTTGAATAATACAGCAAGATGACTTCAGAATAATTAGAGGTTATGAAACAAGAGTTTTCAAGTCTTTTCCAAGAGTTTCAGAATGCAGGCAGTATTTGATTAAACTGATTTTTAATACAGATATTGTATTTCTATTACTGCTTTACAGTAGGAATCATTTGAGTGCAAACAGTTAGAATTTAGAGAGGTCCAACTGATTTTTAATGTTTTGATGATAGACATACTGATTTCTGGACCTTGAACATAATACACAGATGACTTAACATTAATAAAAAAAAGTCATATGGTTGCTGTTAATGACATCAAAGAGCAATTAATCATATTTGTGTTCTGAAATCTTTCCAAAATAGATAAGAAAAGTTAACATATCTCCATAAGAAGCTGGCGAGATAGATTCCTCAGTAATCTATCAGAGAACCTGACAGAAAAACAGGCAATTGTCCAATGTCTGGTCTGTTTGTAGTCAGGACTTTGATGGAAGTGGTGTTACTTGCAAAATAGTCTTATGTGACCAAATAGCAGTTTTAGACCAATAGATTTGTCTGGAAGTTGCCAGTAAGTTAACATTATGAATCCTATAATGAACTACATCTTTCAAAAAAAAAATTAAAAAAAAAAAAGATTGAGCCATTTCTGTTTCATGACTCCTGTTTTTACCATTCACTTGATAGACACTGGGGAAACATTCTGAAAGTGGGTCAGACTCCAAAAATAGCCACCAATGAAAGGAGAGATGGAAATTTAATTTGAGATTGAACTGGTTTTATTCACTTCCATGTCCCCTTGACTATCATCCCCCAAACAGTTGCTTAAGATTTTACGCCTGGGGAGAGAGAGAGAGGGGGAAGTATTCTGTTCAGAAGTCAAAAATATTTTTAGAGGCTTGTAACAGGACTATTTTAACATAAGCTTTTTCTCTTCTGTAGATTGCTCATGAGCTTCAAGAAATATTCTTTAACATACCATTGTCAAGCTCAGCAGGAGTCCAAGTTGCTGAGCAACCATCCTCCTTATTGCATGTAAAACATCTTTTAACTATTAGAAAGAAATATTGATAGACTGATCAGAGAAGAAAAAGCCTAAGACCAGGAACTGTTGGAACCTATATATTAGGAACCTGTAATATTAATCTTGGCAGATTAGGAATCTATAATATTAATTTTGGCAGATAAGTGATGAACATATATGAGGAAAAATAACCCTTCATTATAAATTGCATCTTAAAAGCTCACCTGTCTTTGAAGATGGTTCATTGTCTCATTATCTTTACAAAGCTTTGGTAATATTACTTTTGGGTCAAAAAACTGCCTGAGAAAGATGGTAGTGGACTAAATTCCACAAGGATTTAAATATATCTCTAAATTGCACATAAGGTAGGATATTTTTAACACCAGTTATGCTATCCTAACATTTAGAGGCCTCTTCAGAAGCTTGCTAAGGCACCTCTGCCGAGAGGAACAGGGAGCGTGAGGCAGCCTGAGCACTGCCGTGGGTCAGCCCATGGTGTTCACAGGGACAAAACGAGCATCTCCCCAGGGAAACGACCTGCTGTGGCCCTCCTCACTACTATGCTTTCCCGAAGCCATGGAAAATCACGACAGTGGCGAATCCTGGATTTAGGAGTGTTTGTATTTTGGTGGATAAACTACTTGTCCAAGGAATGCAACCAAGCAATCGCTTTGGGAAAAAGGGGAAAACCTGTAAGGATAGTCCTGCTTTAGGAAGAGCTATGGCAGGAGTGGGAAGGAAGAGAAAGAGGAGATAATCTCATCTTGATGTAAAATATTCTCATTAACGCCAGCATTGCTTCTCTTCACCTACAGGTAACCTTTCCTCAACTCTCCAGTGACATTAGTAGCCTTATTGTCTACACCCACCTAGTTAGTATTCTTACTAGTTGAAATATTAAAAATTAAGGGATCAGTGAGGTATTCATTTCATATGCTCAGCACATGAGCCTTGCTAAGCAGCGTATGTGACCCTGCCTCCAGGAGAAACAAATTTAGATGGTCATCAGCTTGCTTTTTTTCTTTTTTTAAAAAAAAACAGCTGGCTCCCAGGCAGAGTGCAGCACACCCATAGCAGCACACAGCTTTGGGATCCAAGCACCGCAGGCTCACATAACCCGTTTGTGCATGTGTAAGCGAGAGAATATTTGGTTATGCTTAGGTTGCAAGACTATGTTTACTCACTGAATGACAGCTATTGTCACATAACTAATTAATTTGCTGTGAGTGGATGACTGAAGACAAGCCTGGAAATGTTAATTTGCTTGTAGAAACACAGAGTGTTGTTCTAAAAATGGCATCCTGGTATGAGGGTGACATTTTAAGCCTTCTTTATACTCAGTAGCAGGCAGCAGAGTGACTAGAGTCCCACAAGCCTTCAGATACTGAAGGCAGCTCAGTAAACTGCCAACTCAGTCTAAGAATTTCTATGACTAATTTGTAACAGCTTGTTCTTTACTCTTCATATAGCATACAGACAGTACCGAAAGTATCAAACAGGCACTGAATAGCCACCTGCAGAGATGTTCTGGATATGTAATATGGCTATTACAGTCAGATTAATTCCCTTTGTATTTCCTATGGTAATTCAGGCATTTGCATTAGCTTTCTTTAAGGAGAGGAAGGAAAGTTTCAGTCAATGGCATTTGCTTTTCTTGTTGCTTGCTAGCACATGCAAGAACTCAAGATGATTAAAAAAAAAATCTTCAGAGAAGCCATTTTAATTAGAAGCTGCGTTACTTTAAATTTATCCTTGTTAGTGAGTATGTATCAGAGTGAAAGATTTTCAGTTACAGAAACTGAAAGTAGGACTGTTCTATGAGCTCTTTTACCTAAGTTCATTTGCATTTTACATATATATATATATATATATATGTATATTTATATATATATATATATATATTTAAATCAGGAACAGAAGTTGGAGTAGATTCAAATCAGAATATTTTTCCTCTGAAAATTGTTTGGTGTCTTTGATTGGACAACATCCTTTGATATGATTTACCATTTTTTTTCAGCTGAATTTGGGTACCAAAAAGCAGTCAGCAAAGAGCAGGCTACTATAAATATTACTGAAAAGGATTACATTTCTTACAAATATTGAAAGAGAGGTTTAGGAATTTTCACTTGGATAACCTGTGCAAAATTATAACTGCTTTTCCTATTGGCACTGAGGGCATAATCTGAAAACTGCTGTGTGAAATTAAGATAGCATGAATTAAAATCACATGTTTTTAATTTCCCAGCTTCTAAGCAGGGATGAAAATCAACTTGTTATATAAAAAAGAAAACTGGAGTAAAAGCTCTCCCAATAAACAAGCTTAAAAAAAGTGAAGGTCTAACTCCTATGACAACACTTAGAGCCATTTCTTTTCTAGAATTAAGTCTATGGGATGAAAAAAACTTGCTTTGATACCGAGAAAGCTATAAAGCTTAAGGAAACACCACAGCCACCACTCACATCCCTCCCAAGGGAGCTCTGTGATAACTACAAGTCGTACTGGAGTGAAGTCCAGAACAGCACTGACGATTCAAGCATGCGCCAGTGCCGCTTTTCCCCTCCGACTGCCACATGGAGCAGAGCACGGAAAGTGTAAACTTTGACCATGGGATTCTGAGCTTTCATCTGTTCTTGTTTTGCTCTTGGCAAAGCTTTAAAGAGTTCACCAGCTTGCATCCACATTTAAATGTGGATACAAAGGAAAATGTGCAGGGATTCTGATAGAGTAATTAAGAAATAAATTAAAATTCATCTTATCAGTGAAATATTCTGTCTGCATTTTGGAATGGGAAAGGTAGTGGGGCTTCCTGCTGGTACTTTAATCTTTCCCAATAGCCGGTATAGAGCCTGGTTTGAAAAGGACTGGACACTCGCTAAAGCTTTGTACTTGTGTATGCATGTTTATAACATCATGCATTGCCTTACAGAATATGTAGATAAAGTCGAGCTTTAATGCAATGTGATGTGACTCACAGGAACATAATGGCCCGGAACAAAAGCAGTTCACAAATCATCCTCTCTTGAAGAAGAAAAAAGTACAAATGGCTTCAGTTCTCTAGCATGTAGTTAGAAGCTTCTTCATTGGATCAGTTCTTACAGCTGCCCTGGGAACAACTTGTGTAACATACAAACCAAAACCACCCTCTTGCTTCTCTGGAGGAGCATTAAGGGGCTGTACCCAACCAGTACCAGTCAGCAGCCCTGAAGTTTCATGGGCACCTGAGAACATTTCTTTCTGATGTCTTAGAAGATGGTGACAACACTAAAGCTGGCATAAGCAAAAGTTTTATGGAAATTGTCTATGAACCCTTACAGGTTTTTGTTCATCCCTCAACCTTATCTCAAATGTATCTCCTTGTGATCAAGACTGCAGCGTAAGGAGACTAAAATTAGAAACATCTATCTTGCACTGGAATTTGTTTCCCAAGTAGAAAAGCAGAGAACAGCAGATTGGATAGGAGAGAATTAATTTGCTGCTGAGAAGCAGTCTGAATTAGATCAGATAAACTAACATTCTCCACTGCTTTCTGAAAATTGTAGAACAATGGATTTCACTTAACAGAAGAACTTTTATTCAATAATAAAATGGATTGTCAAAAGGCTCATGAATTTACACTATATTTTTACTGAATAATAAAAATGAAGAAAATAAGGGTACTCCAAGCAGAAATCATTTTATAAAAGTAATGGTTCAAGAAACATTCATTTAAAAAATGAAATAAGTGAAACCTTTCAAATCTGCAAATGTACCTGACCAATAAGACAGTTACCTTAAGAGTCAGAAAAGCAAGACAGGCAACTGCTATTCATTTTTTCCAACTCCAATTGATTAAAAAAACTAGTATAATACTAGGGAGTGTTGAAGTGAAAAATCTCTTTAAAATTCTTTAAATTCTTTAAAAAGTATTTATTTTCTACTACTAAGCAATGCATTTCTTAGCTGTTTCAGGCCCTCTTGCACACTGAAGACAAAGTCTGCAAGCACAATGGCATAATGCCCACTGCGGAAAAGACTGGAATGCTATTTGTTCCCAAATCTGTATTTCCTTGCAAGGGAACAAGCTTATCTTGGCAGATAGTTTCCAACCTTTCAGTACTGCTCAAAAACAATTGGACATTTTCAGATAAAATGGAGGGTTTTTTTCCCCTTCTTTTCCCAACCAGGGATCAAGGAAGGAGAAAAACATCTGTGGTTGGTAACACTAAGTGCAAAGAGGATTCTTCCCGTCACAGACCAAAAAAATCCATTCCCATCAATGAAGAATAACAAGCAAGCAATCTCAAGAGTTATTTCTTAATTTATGTAAATAGCTACGCATTTAATCCTGATATCTTGAACACCTCCTAATATGTGCTGATGCTGCATTGGTACAAACAGCATAGCACATAGTTGCAGTAATAAGAGAAAGCATGCAGTCTACTAATGGGTGTTATTTTATAAATGTTTACGCTATAATAAACATCCTTAACTGCATGATCTGACAGAACTTTAAATATTTGCTGTTGCTGACCAGTAATTTTTCCAGCACAGCAATTCTAGAAATGGTCCCTTAGAAAAAGGGCTAAAAAATTGGCTATTATGTTGATATTGCCCCTGAATTTAGGCCCTGAAGCAATTGTTCAAGCATTTGCTAAAGGTTTGACATTACGCTCCTTGTTGGAGACAGTCCTAAGGTTAAGGGTGGTCTTGTTTCTTTGGAAGCTAATGCCTTTTCAAAGTAACTGAGCACTTTGTAAATCTTGAATTTTGTGAAAAGTAGAAACAAAAATGCCTATTCTGATTCACACATCCTGACACGTACTTCTGACCATTAATTGAGTTGAACGATGAGCAGCTGACATCTCAGTAGTCAGATACATGGACAACATTCATGTGGAGCTGGCGGGTTCACATCGAACCTCCTGGCTGGCTGTTACACTTGCTGTACAGCCCTTCCTCGATTTGTAGGCCTGCACTTTCTCCAGACTTTGTAACTAACCTGGAGAGTAGACAGTCAACACACAGCTCCGAGAAGAACCACTCAGATGCCCAAACCTGACAAACTGGCGTCTCCCGGATTCACCTGTCTGTGCAAGCTGGGCCGGAACTGCTTTCCTACACGTGCTTTGATCAGTACAGTGACACAGGAGGCTGCAGAAGGTCTGTCAAGTCCCCAACTCAACACACACAGATTTAAAAGCTTGCTGTGGAACTGAGAAGTTTGCCTTATCTTTCAGTGCTGCTTCAGCATCTGCTTTTATATTAATGCAGAAAATCCATCCTAATGAAGCAAACAAATAGAAAATTCTCAAACGTTTCAAGGTCTGGGAACATTCAGTCCTATTTCTTGTATGACCTTACTTTCAGCTGCACATATACAAAAATAGCCCTTGAAAGATTTGTCTAATGAATCAGTTGAGTGAAAGAATAGTCTACAAAGGGGCAAACACAACCTATATTATCCATTTTTCCTAGTAAAGGAAACAAATCTTTAGGAAACATCTGGCTTCCCAGAATCTGTAGGAAGTCTATGGTTAACTCCCTCTTCAGTAGCTTGAGAATTTGTTAACTTGAAATAAGTGTATTTCAGTATAGCAGTAGACTTCATCTCGCTCAGGAAAATTACAGTGAAGAATGAGACAGTGTCATGTGGCAAACACTTGTCTACTCAGAGGGTAACTAAAGCTACCACAGTAGGGAAAATAGAGCACTGAATAAGTGCAATACTGAACAGCGAGAGCTGTGTATATAATTACACTATTGAAATTATGCAAGGCACATAGCTCTGAACAGATGTAAGTTGTGCTAAGTCTGTTCAAAGACAACATATGAGTTCAAGCCTACTCAATTATAGCATTAATACAAAAATAAGTATCAGTGTGTGTGTGCAGGGGGAGATAGCTGGAAGAGTGACTTCTTATTTTGATCTAGGGAGCTGTATCAACATCTGATTCTGAGCAGTATTTCAGCAGCTTGAAAAAATACAGCTTTTTGGCAAGATAGTCAGCAGTTGAACCATGCAAGAAGCCCCAAGAGGTACTTCACAGCTGGAAAATGATCTACATCTGCCAGATTTGGGTCAGATCACAGAGAGACCTCAGTTTTAAGATGTTTGCTGCCATCTAGTGTCTTCGTTTGTTTCCCACCTTTGAAAAGTGGCCCTCCTAACTGAGGACATACCAGCACACTATCCCGCAGCTGACACAGCAGAGGCAGACAAACTAAATGCTTGACAAATTCAGGGGCTTGCTTGTTGCTGTATCAGGATGTTACAGAGGCTCACTGAATTTTGGTTTATTTCAGTACAGTAACAAGAAATACCATTCAGTGTAGACTGAACTTTAGAAATGTATGGCTCAATTTTATATTTTAACAAAGCTATATCACTCGGCAGCATTCCAAGATTTGGGGACATGCAAACAGCAAACACCCCAAAAGCTGCCTACCAGTTACATTGAAATGAAACTCATGTCACAAAATACTTAGGGTTTCAAGTTCACCAATGCCAATTATTTTCATCATAAAACTTGAGATAGAGCTGGAATTCAGCCTATAGAAGATAAAATCTGAAGAGCATTAATAATCCACAAACTATGCAACGGCAGTATCTTTACCTGTTCCCTAAAATCCCTAAAAGTATGACCAAACACATGCAAGACAAGACAACATGCTTGTCAGCTACCTTCTTTTAATTTCACCATTTGAATACATCCTTCAAGACACTGTTTGTAACCTCCAGAAACATTTACCTCCCAAATTACACTGCTTTGAGGGAAATACTTTGCAATAAGAACAGGCCACCACCAAAGCACTAGCTTTAGTCAGGGCTCCATCACTACACAGAATATGACACAGGTGTCTGTCAGCCAGGGGGGGATTGGAAGTATTAACATCTGCACAGTAAGGGAAGCATTTCTGTAGCACTCAAGTCAATCGAGGAAAGTGCTGATTGACTGAACTCAAATGGGTTGCACGCGCCTGTCAGTTCTGCCAACCCTGGGGCTGGCTCATGCAAAGCCAACATACCGCTGCATCCTCTGGCACAGGCATATTCAGCATCTTGGGCAAAAAGTATGATGTCAAATCCTCTTCCCTTTCTGCTGCCTTTAACTTTCCTTTATCAAAGGCTTCAATTTTCCCCTTGCACACCTCCAGATCCCTTCCACCCCTCGCCATTTTTCCCCTTGCTCATTCTCCTTATTTATTGCTGGGCACTGAAGCCACATTTTCCCCTCTGCTGCAGCAAAATGTGGCACAGAGCATGCCTATTTCAACCATGCTGCACAGTGCAAGGCTGGACCCAAGAAAAATGAAAGTGAGGGGCAGCAGCTCCAGGGAAAACCTGGCTTCACCTCTGCCACTCTGGACTGCGGTGTGCCGTTTTTGCCTATTAAGTGAATGCATGCCCCCCAGTCACACCACAGGGCTTTGCAGGGACAGAACATGCCCCACATTTTTCTTAAGTGTAGGAAGTTGAGTTTTGGCAACACAAATCTTTTCCAAACATTATCAACTGCTACTTCTGAAAAGTAAACACACAAATATGTCAAAAATACTTTTTAAACCCAGGACAAATACTAGTCTCAGGTCCCTACTTAACACAAAAGAATAGAGATGTTTAGTGAAAATGTTTGAGGCTAAAAATAGCTAACCTTATTTTTAGGAATATTTGACTATCCTTGATAAAATATAATTACAAAATAATACTGTGTACACAATACACCAATTTCACTTAGTGAAAAGCTGCAACAGTTATTCTGCTACTATGCAAGACCAGAAACTAAGGCTATAAGTTTAATTTGGCTTTTTGAACTGTAAATTAGAATTCCTAAATTCATGCAGGATCTTGAGGTTTTTCTATGAAGACCCTTGCTATCACAGCTAAGTCTAATCTGAAGACTGTCTTTATGAAGTGTATTGTAACAATGTACATGCCACCATATCAGTCTGACACAGAGATATCTGGGCCAAGAATCTTTCTGTAAACTATTTTTTGGTACCTAATAAAGTGATCGATAATACGGGATTATGGGTATTCTGAAGAATCACTAAAGTGACCTCAATTCAGATTATGAAATGAGCACAAGAATCTTTATATCTGTAGCTCCTTGTGGTACCCAGGTTATGCCTGTGATTACCATAACCGTAAGAAATTAATACTGATCCTTCAAAGTGCTTCTAGGGACAAAGTACTTGAAAACGTTTGCAACAGGAAAATGATTGTCCCAAACTGTCTCAGGACAAAGTGGCAGAAAATGTATAATCACTGGAGAGCTGTTATAGCATGCTACTTCTGTTCAGGGTAGCTCTTCAGAGGCCAAGCATCAGTGAAGAATGCTCTAAAACAGCTTTTCTTGCTGCTGTGATGTGTATAATAAGGTGTGTACTCATAATTATATCTTAGAAGAAACATGATCAGCATCATGAAGACAATGGTGTCTAGAATGATGTAGCTAGGGCAGTAATTTTTCATAAATCCTGCAATCACTATTACCTGATTAGTGGAACTCAATGTCTTTTCTTAGAGCATGTTAATATAGGTTTAAAGCCAGAGACTAATTGCTCCTATTATGGATTTCTATTTTCACAAGCCAAAGCTGTTCTAGAATAATGACATGCAAAAATACAAGTCACATTCATTTGCTTTCATTTGAAAATGATAAGTTGTCTTTTAATGGAGAAAAAAAATCTATATACTTTAGCTGCTTCAAATGCTCAGCTAACAATTTACATATTACCTTTTGTGGTTTTGTAAAGACTGTTAACTACTGAAAGCTTTATCCACAGATATCTGTAGCCTAATTTCCATTTAACAAGCTGTCCTGAGGCTTGCACACTTCATGTACACTTTTAAAGCTTTGCCCTCCATAGCCTTGGGAAACACCTCAGCTTGCCAGTTTAATCTCAAGAACAGTTCTGTGACGGTAGCTTAACATTAGACCAACTCTGGTTGCCTGGGGAATTTGTCTATACAATGCTACTGACAGAATGACCATATGTTTAATGTGCTTTTGTAATTTTTATTCAAGATCATTTGAAAGATTTGTAGTAGTATGTACAATGTATTTTGGGTGCAGTGTTTCCTATCACAGTCTATCCAGGTTTTAGTTGTGCCTCACCCAAAGATTCAAAGCCTTGTACACAGCTTCATCTCAGGGCTTGAAGGGCTCTAGATCTAAACCTGCCACTGGAGCTTTGTTTTAACTTGGTTGGGAGCTCTGTTTGCAGAGTGGGCACAGGCAAAGCCACATGAGTTATAGTTCTTCAAAACCCTAGCCAAGGCAAACTAAGTTGTCCTGCAAGCTTCCCATCAATTCAGGCTATAGACATCTCACTTAGAATCATGTACAAACACTGAAGACACATTTACAGGACAGGACAATATTTTGAAGACAGCAGGCTAACCCAAGTGCTCCTGTTAGAGCTCAGATTCATTTTTCTTGATTTATGCAGAACAAAAAAATGAAGGACAAGTTCTGAGAGCCTGTCTAGCATGCTGCTAGCTAAATATAGCCCATTACAACTCTCAAGCATCTGCTCCTAATCAGCTAGGAACACGAACATGCCCCTTTATGTTAGGATTTCTGCTACTGGATTCAGCAACTTGGCAGAAAAAAAGGGCCTTGAGAGCACTCCTTCTTCCTAGGAGGAGAGACACTTGAAGTGCTGGGAAAAATACAGCCTTTCTCAGTTCCAAAATGTACTGCCAATGGTTATATACCACATTGAGTATTGACTCAACTTCACAATCTTTGTTTCAATCTCTGTGGTATATCATATGCAGTTAGAAAAGTCATTTAAATCTTTCACTTTAAAACTCTACAATTACTCTACTCAATAATGCAATTACAAAATACTATTGCAAGTACAAAAAGCAGAATATTAAAAATTTTAATTTCAAAACAAGCCATTTGATGGGCCCTTATCCCTTCTGTATCTCTGCTATGAGTGCAGAAATTTTTTCCATTTCTGACATCTTTCTTGATGTCAAAAATGGCACACAATCATTTCCTTGTGTATATTTCTTTCCTTCCTTCCTTTCCCCACCCCCCAAGTGATCTTCTCACTTACTAAAATGCTGCATATTTGGTTTGCCAGAAGGTCATCAGGTTTGTGGGGCCATGTCAGGCACCTCACATCTGAGAGATAATGAAAGATGTTGCTTTCTCTGGACTACTTATACAAAAAACTTGACCGTACATGGCAACTTCAGAGATGACTTCTTGATTGAAAAAAAAGTGCTGAGGTGCATTTCCATGTTGAATAGAAAATATTGGAATATCCTGCTTTTTGCAAGCAGCTCTTATTAAAAATTGATGAGAGCTTGAAATTAAATTCCTTTAGTTTGTTAAAAAAAAAAAAATTCCCATCCTGAGCTCTTTGAATCTAACTGTGCCTTTTGAGAGTTGTGTTTAGGTAACCTCCTATGCTGTTTAGGCAGAATTTATTAATTCCTTGCACTAGAAATATACAGCAACACGAATGTAAAATGCAGAAAGGAAACTCTCTGCTTTTCTCAGCTCTCAGCTCCTTAATCAGGATTTTTCATTAAAATCACCTGAAATCTCAGTTTTTCTTAAGAACCATTACTATTCTGAACACCTACCCTGAAGTACAGTGTGTATGTCACTGTTAGTACTTCTATTAGAAAAGCATTTTAACCACTGTCTTTTAGGATGTGACTCACTGAGGTGATAATCATTCACCCCAGTCAGCTTGTTTACAGCAGAAAATATTTCAAGCACTAAAGGAGATGTCCTGGAGAAGAAAATCCAATGCCAGGAGAGGGTCATGGTCCTGCAGCTGCTACAGTGCCCCCAGCTATGGGCCATTCACATTCACTAGGGAGGACAGACCCACCACCTTGATTGTTTTGTAGCTGTGATGCAGGTGGGTTTGGAGACCCTGACCAGGGTCCTGTAGGTTCTGAGGGACATTTCTAGCTAGGAGACTTTCTGAGGGTATTTCCTTCAGCTGGACCAGGGTCACTGGGGGTATCAGGAAGAGAGAGCTGGATACAGCTAGGGGTTTCTGCAGGCTTCAGAAACCTGATGAAAGCCTTTTGTCTGAAATACCTTGAAGAGTTCAATCTTCTTATAGGATATAAAATGGTGTCTGTCTTCTGGATTCCTGATAATGGAAGCCAAGGCATTTTCTCCGAGCACTGGAGGGCACTGCAGCACTGAGAAAGCTGTGCACTTCAAAAGGACGTTCCAGAAAATAATGAATGTTTGTGGGTATGAGAAGGGGCTGGGGGGGAGGATCAGAAGAGGGCACAGCAGTGATAATTCATTTCTGTGCTGCTCAATCCCCCTTTAGCTGGAGTGTAAAAGCTTTATATAGCCTTGAGAAAGTCTCAGCAAATCCAAATGTAGGCTGGTTCTGTAGTCACAGATATGCACTCAGTTTTTCCTTGTCAAATGTTTTCATTTTCCTTGAATACATGAATTTAATGTATTATGGTATGTTTGAGATTTTAGCAAACAAAATGCAGCTAATTCTGTCCACTCAAAATAAGGGAGCAAGGTAGGCAGGGGAAGGGTCCATTTTCTATTTTCAGCATGCTGTTTAGTCTCAGTTCAAGTGAAAACCTAACTGAGGTCATTCTTTTAGTTACGTTTTACAGAAAAAAAAATAGAACAGGTGCCACAGCACATTTTCTCCCTCCCCCAACCAAATATTTGAGTTCTTTATAAGAAACTCTGCATCTCTCTGCAGTTAAGGAAAGGGGAATATCTCATTAGACATCAGGACTATTTCAGAAACAAGCAAAGAGACTGAAAGAGACCCTCTGTTGTGAAAATGGGGTCTGGGATGATATTTAAGGGGTTATTTAAGATAAAGAGAAATCTTTCCTGTGAATATCAAACAAGTCAGAGAACGTAGCAGGTGTGACTGCATTCCCACCTCTGCAGTCAGAACATGTATCAAAAACAGCTCCTTACTTTTTTCTTTTCCTCCCACTCGCAACACTTACACCTCCCAACTCCAGTCCTCAATTATCTTCCACTCAAGCATTTTAATATATTGCTATTCTATTGCTTCCATTCTACTGTTATTTAACTCTTGTTATATCTTATTCTTCTTGCATTAACTTGAGCTGTCACTTCCTTTACCATTTTGTTGAGATTTTTAATTTTTTGCTCACTGTTGTGTCCCATTCTGTACCTCACCTTCAGTTTGTGACCCCTCTCTAGGTACGTGTCAAGACACTTCTCCCTAGGCTTCATCTTTGCATCTTTTCCTCTTTCTCTCTTCTTGCTATGGGTTTTTTTCAAGGCCAAAACCTTCCTCTGGTTGTTTTAGTCCCTAGTAATTGCTCTCTCATCCATTAATAGTGAGGGGATTGCTGAGAGCAAGAGAAGTAAATGCTGGGAGAGGAGCAGGACCACAGTGCAAAACAGGTTGCTGCAATGATAGGAGGAGCAGGCAGAGATATCACCTGGATTCAGTGACACAGCTTCCAAAGTAGCAAAATCAAATTTTACTCTCTAGGTAGGAAGGATACCAGGGATGCATAACCTTAACTCTTGTGTCACTGTCTCAGAGTAGCAAGCAGTGATTTTCCTGAGCAGAAAGCTTTACACCACCTTGTGTAAGGATGATTGCCATCAAAGGACAGCAGTCCTTTATCCTTATGGCAGATAGTGTTAGGTCCCAGAACCTGGAACTAGGTACCAGGGAATAAGTGCATTTTTGTCTTACATGTCTGTGCTCTTCAGCCCCATCCACAGGGCTGTGTACCAAGTTAAGAAAGCAGAGTTAGATATATTTTAAGCTTGAGGCAAAGACAAAAATCAAGCTCTTCCTGTGACTGTAAATCAGATTCTCTGCCAGGTTTCATCAATATAAGCTAGTTAGGCAGAACTAAATGTAAAAAGAAAGCAAACTGGCTGTATTGATTCAATAATATTTAGAGTGTGAAATAAAAATTTTGTATTTTAGAACTGCACAAAGTTATATGATCAAAGCTTTCAAAATACCAAAATGAATTCTCTATTTGAACCTCATTTGAGCCTACAAGGAGTTATTTTCTGGCTCTCTCACTTGACTACTTTTATTATTTTTTAATTTAGGGTTAGATATCTTCTTTTCCCAGAAAATAAAAGAAATGTACTCAAGTTTAAGAAAAGCTAAATAAAAACAGATTTCTTGCTATCTACTAATGTCTGCACTAATCAGTGATGGGAGGGGAAAAGAGGGAGAAAAAGCTAGAGCTATTTTTGTGCTTGGAATCACAGACTGTCTTGTGATAACATTATGCTGGAATCATTCATTCATTGCCCAATCAAACTTGTTTAGACTAAAAAGGTCAATTAAAAATGCAGAACAAGGAGTTCCTTGTTCTGAAGTGGAAGAGACATAGCAGCTGGAAAATGTAGTTCTACTTGCACACAAAAAGCCTTCAAGAAGATGGCAAGTCTATACAGATGATTAGAAAGATGAAGAAACATTTTGACATTGTTTTGCTATAAAATTAAGAAACTTTGTGCTCTAATTTGTTTGACTGTGCAGGAGCCAATGACAACTTACTACCCTTGTTCATTGCAGGAGGAATAACCTAAAGCTGCAGGGTGTAGATCAAGTAAGAGGAGCACCCTTCAGAGCTGCTGCTGCTCCTCATGTGCTTGTACACATGGCAAGGTAGGGAACAAGGCTGTGCCTGCTTCTGCTCCCACCCCTGGAATACGCTGCAGTAAAGTGCAAGTTTGACATTAAGCTGCCCTCTAGAACAAGACAATCCTACAGATTAGAACCACACTATATAGGTGTTTAGTCAATCTTTAAGCCACAGCCTTAGGAATCTCCTGTATTAGGAGAACAGTGTCATGTTTGTGTGGCACAAAGCAGTTCTGCGTAAGTCAGATATCTAAGGTAGCTCCCAGCTGTCTGAGCTTCTATGCTGACGAGTATAAACGCTCTACAGAACTACTGTCTTCCCTTTTCATTTTTTTAATTTCTATTAGTCTCATTGGCAGGCCAGATTAATCAACCAATTCAATTTGATGTTATTTCTGGAGCTGGCTTATTTGCTAGTAAGTCAAGCATTTGTGTTTCATTTGGTGGATGCAGAGAGCTTTTAAAGAATCTGAAAGTTTCCAATTCAAAACAATGCCAATGGAGGCAAGATATTTGTAATTGTCTCCAGCATACAGTGTTAATGCCACAGATAGCATAACAAGCTGATTTGATTATGCCCAGTGCTATTCAACAAGGAAAATGTGTTCATCCAATGTTGCTAGGTTACCAGCCTTATTTACAGATAGTTGGAAGCTTCCAGGGCAGAGAAGTCTGAAAGGCTTCAAGAGCAAATGTAAGAAAGGGAAAATCAGAAATACCATAGATGATGTATTGGAATGAATTCTAGTTTGTGCTGTAACTCAGGATCCCAGTGAGAGAAAGGTTAAGCAGCGCACACCTCAGCACTGAGCTAGCCCACCTGACTGCAAATACCTAAGCTCAACAAAACACAGATAATAGGAAACAAAGCTGTTGTAATTATGTAGTAGTTAAGTCAGTCAACAAATTTAATTTATGTTCTCAATTTTTGAAGTCAGCTGTTGCAAGATAGGTCACAGGAACCATACACAGAGCAGGAAGATGTGTCTATGGAGAATGCTATTAAGATAAAACCTAGATTTATTGTTAAAGGAGGGGCGTTTGTTTGGGCTATCTTAAAGCTGAGTTGTCTTATTTGCAGTTTGGTGTCATTATTTCAGCTGGACATAAACCTGCCTTAGGACACTCCGGAGCACCCCCCTGTTCAGCCATGGAGCTACCCAGAAAGACAAGGTTCTCCTCCAGCCAACACTACAGAGCTCACTTTGGAGGCTTCATGAGCGTTGGTAGTGATACAGCTACAAAGAAAACTTACTTTGCTCGTTGTCCATCCATAATGTCCTGTAGCTTCCTCTAGGCACAGCAAAGGCCTCAAAGGGTAGGGAGCCAAGGGATCCTCATGCAGGTCATGCCTTTGCTGATGTGACATCATCCCACAGGATCTGGGCACAGCAGGTAGAGCCAGGGGTTAGTAAGAGAGTTCAGCAGTCTCAGACAAGGGAGGGGGATGAGCCATGTCCAGGGTCCCTCCAGGAGCAGAGAAAAGGAGGCCAGAGCTGCAGCACGGGTTCAAGAGCCAGCCAGGAGACAAACCACCAACATCACAGGCTCAAAAGCCAGCTAGGAAGCAGGACTAGAGACAAGCACACCCACAGCATGACTAAAGAAAAGGCTAGCTGCTCAGACCTGAGCTTAAATGGTGCACTGGTCCTATGAGCAGAGGGTGCCTGGGTGGAGGTCCCAGGTGTGGCTGTTCAGGGCAATTAAGGCCTTTTGCTGCCTTCAGGGCCCCAATGTTCTTTATCCGTTTCATGGGTTCCCTGACAAAGCAAACCTGAATATATGGAGGAGAGCAAGAGCCCTCAAGTCTTGGTCTTAGAGACTGTATGATCAGGATATCATTTAAATGCACAACTGAACTGCAAAACAGGGAAGTTTTCCCATTTTCCTAGTTTAGGCATACTCAAAGTTTTTTTTGTTTGTTTTTTTTGTTTTTTTTGTTTGTTTTTATTTTTACAGTGAAGCATTTTGCATGCACAGAAATCAGTCTGATCTATGGAACACAACCCTATCAAACACAGCATGGAAAATAGATTTCTGCCAAGATGGCTTTGGTGACTGACACTCTTAGGTGGATGTGAAAATCTTGTCCTATGAGGAAATAGGCTCCTGAATTTCCAAAACAATTGTGAAAGCTTCAGCTTCCAAATATAACTGTTTTAGGAATATATTTCTGTTACCATTATTACTAAAATATATATTAATATACAGATGTTAGCACACAATCAGTCTCAATGGAAAGAAGGCTTGTTCCAGCTGAAGAAACAGTGGGGGAAATTTGCAGTGGTTGAAATGCTGCAGTCTGGGTGCTAACCGCAGCTGAACTGATAAGCCTGATGACTAAAACTTGCTGCACATCATGAGTCATATTAGGCTGTACTTCTGTACCCTGACTAGCTAGGCTTGTTCTTGTCTGTGTGACACAGTGCTGGAAAGCCATGAGGATCTCAGCTGAGGAAAAGAGCACATTAAAAAACAAAACGAGGAACGAGTAAAATGTGTTTACATCCTGCTCTGTTGGTTTGCAGCTGGCATGCACTAACGTCCATCACTTAAACGTTTAAGGCTTTATTACTCAAGCAACTGAGTGGCAGTAGCTGCAGGCGCAGAAGCAAATTTTACTCTATTAGCCCTCCAATACCACCTGGCGTAACTCCTCATCTTCTCCGGAGTTCCTTTGTTTTATCGTACGATAATAAAGGACAGAGTTTGACTCATCTGACACTGGGTGAGATACAAAGAAGCAAAATGTGTAGGTGGCATCGAACACAGGGAAACAATTACTGCAGAGAACTGCTGGGAGGGTGCTTCCTTGGCTGGGTCCCACAAGCGTGCTCATGAACAGCCAGCCCAGCAGCCCCAGAGCCACGTGGGGTGGGGGTCTTCGCCCACAGCCTGTGGCATTGCCTGGCAGCCCATGACTTCTCAGGTGCTGGCCTTGGGGCCAGGCGGCGTCTTGCAGCTCGCCAGGCCCAAAGATGACTGCGGGTACCCAACCTCTCACCGCAAAGGGGACAGCAGCAGCAATGTGTCTGCAGGGTCAAGTGCTTTCTTCCTTGCAAACCCACTCAGCGTTGCCCTCCAGCAGTGGTCACAGGGGTCTTTTCAGATCCTCCTCTGCAAGGAGTTGCCCATACACTGGAGAAGTCATCCCTGAGCTTGGAACTGGAGTGAAGAGCTGTGCTCCCACGACAGCTCCCAACCACACACGTCTGTGTGGAAGGCAGTCCAACAGCGCCGTGCTGTGAAAGGGCTGGTCTGCTGCTGTGTGGAGTACTTTGCTACGCCACTGCTTTAACTCTTCAGTTAGTTCATAACCCTACCCAGAACCAGGGCATAAATCCTTGGGAGAAGTGAGAGTTAAACCACGTTTCCCCCAGCTGCATTTTGTGTAGCTCAGGTGGCTCCTCTGAAGGTAGCTTTGCTCTCCACAGCAAATCTTATTCCAAGAGGTTTCCTCCTTTCCACAGTAGTGGTAGGTAGGTGTCTACTCTAGGGTTGCAAATGGTGCTGAGTGTTGCCAAAGTGTGTTGAGGCTGTTCCGGGTCCAGGGTCAAGGATCCTTTCAGATTCACAATGATTTAAGGTTTTTTTTTGTTTTAAAAATACTACTAGTCACTTCAGGGACCTTTAATATCTGTTCTGAGTCTGTTCAGATCAGTGACTTTTGGAGATGATGCAGAGTTTATCTGTGCTAATATAGGTTTTAATTTCTGTTGTTTTCACTCTAGTGACTAACAGCACACCCAGGCAATGAAGACAGACTTTCTATTAGATGTATATTCTTCTTACGAATATCAGGTGCATGAGGGAAAAGCTGTCTTTCCTGCATAACAATATGTATAGTCTTTGCTACATTGTATTTATTATAGGCATTCTCTCTAGCACTAAAATTTAGTCTGTGATGAAAAATATAGGAAGGAAATGAATGTATCAGTCTGTAAGTTTTCCATGCCTATGGTTTACATTTCCCCAAAGAAACTAAATTTACATGATGAGACCTAGAGGTTTTTGCCTCTTTTCTCTTCCTAGGTTAAAAACAACCCAGCATGAGGAATATATTTTTTTCCTTACCCACTTACGATAGGAATATTTAGTGAAAGAGGAGGATTTCTAAGCTTATTCAGAAGAATCAGATTGTAAATTGATTTATTGATTAGAAATCTCTGTGATTAGAAATGTACTTCCTAGGACACTTATTACAGTATTTACACAAATTTTACATCATAACTTCTCTAGCTGAAATTTAATTTCTTACCTGAAGTTTCTTTTTCAAAGTAAATGTTTGCTTTCTTTAGGCAAGTAAATTAAATTTCACTTTCTTAGGTGGCAAAATAGAAAGAAAAAAAAAAACTTCCTCCACTTCTTATTGAAAGTTGTAACTTTCTATTGGCCATGGCTGAACTTTTAAGGCAGAAGTATGGATTCTGGATTTAAAATGATCAATTAATCAATCTAATCAGTCTTTGATCAAAACCAAAACAATTCGTAGTTCTTAATATTGATAGATGAGAACATCTACCTTCACCCTGGTCCACTGCTTAACACCCTGACCAGCTGCTTAACTAAAGAAGACAAAAGTCTTGAATTGGCAATGGATGTGATCTGGGAACTATGTGATGCCCGGGAAGACTGAAATGATGTGCTCCTTATAGATTGTTCAGGCTCCTTGTTCTGCACAATCCACTCTCTTGCTGCATCTACCCGTCACCTTAAACCAGTTCTTGCAACTCAGCCTGTCCTGGAACGGACAGACGAACAGCTCCCTGCCAAAGAACCCTTCCCCAGAAGAGAGGAAATACTAAAACGTTCAGACTAAATCATTTTTCCTTCCCTTTCCATTAATGCTGCTTCATAAGTAATCTTAGTGATAACTGTAATAGGATAATGAGACTTTAGAGCATTGCAATGAACACACGATTGTTTCCTAGGTGTTGTTCTTGTAATTACGACACACTTTTGAAAAAGAAGACATTGGCTATTCTTATGTCTTTCTTGGGGTAAAACTAGCATAAGAGGATAAATCCTGTTAGGAGTAGATGTTTAGTGCAGTTTGAGATAGTTTTAGGTCTTCAGCTTTCATGTAGTTCTTATGTGCAGTTATCATTTCCAAAGTTCCAATTTTCATAAAATTTTTCCCAGAATTTCTTCTTCTTTCTTTCCCTAAACCCATGATAAATTCAATTGTTAGAATGGGAGAACAAATGGAGGGCCTGTAGAAATTCTAAAATCTAGGTAAGCTTCCTTTGTGCTGCATGCTGCTTAATGCTGTGCCTGAATCTGAAATAATTTTCCAGGAAAGAGATTCCCTTTGCCTACTTGCTCCTTTTAATTTTTTTTTCCTTTCTTTTTCTTTTTCTTTTTTTCTTTTTTCTTTTTTTTTCCTTTTTTTTTTTTTTTTGCTATGTACTAATTTGGAAAAGTAATAAGATGTAAGTAGGCTATTCTTATCTGAAGTTGCATTATAACTAGGGCAAAGTCTGATTCTCTTAGCACAAACTTGAACTAAAGTAAGAATCCTTAAATATTTAGCAAATGTTTATTGGTATTTGTATTGTGTAAGATACACTACATGACTAAATTTAAATATAACTTTGAGTAAGAAAAATAGCATTAATTCCTTTAGAGATCACCTGATTTAAAAAAAAAACAATTATGAGGTTTGATTTTTTTTTTTTTTGAGATTTTTGCTTTGAACTCCTTGGCTATTAATATATTTGGAAATATCATTGGAACTGACTTCCTTGTTGTGACAACTGAAGTGTCATCTTACAAGGAGACTTTCTAAGGTATCATTTCTTTTTCACTTCTGCTCAGAAACAGCAGGTGCACAAATCAGATTCATAGCTGTACACGGGCATGGGGAGACTGAGTGAGCAGTTAATTGAAATTTTAACCCCAGAGATTGCTTAGGCTTTTGAAAGAAAAATTTGAGTCTTTTTTCAGGAGAATCAGTTTCAGCCAACATGAATTAAAACTATCCCTAGAGATACATTCTCCCTGGGAAAGAGAGAGTCAAAGCCCAATAACAAAGTACAATGCAAGACGGGCACTTTCTTGTCTCTCATCTTATGAAACACCTTATTGGAAGCGATACCAGAGAGAAACAATGTCCTGAACACTTTTTCCCAAGTTGTGGAGCACCTTTCGTAGACAAAACAAAGTCCTACATCCAAATTTGTTGAAATCAGAATTCAGACCCAACAGAGTCCTGCATCACATGTTTCCTCATCTGGATAGTTCTTGATTTTTTAAGCACATTGCCTTAAGCAAGCCCCATGTTTGGGAAACAGTACATTGCTATCCAGTCGTGAAGACCAAGTGTCCCAGCTATTCAGTTTTCCTTCCCTGTGAATGCTCTAATCTTCTCGGGTGACCCCTTCAAGGGGCAACTGAGCAGGTAAACAGAAATATAAGCCAAGAATGTCTTTATTTCAGTAATCTTCTATTTAGAAACATACTTAGTGAGCTACAAGTTTCTGAAAATCAACAAAATCTGAGCATAATTTCCAGACAGTTGAAGTTATCTTTTTTTGTTACTTCTGAATTTGGGCAGCCTCATCAGGATAGGTGCCTTCTCCATCTTTCTTAGGCTGTTTTTCTTGCTGAATCCATTATCTTATTAAAAATATCATACTCTGTTGTAAGAAGAGAGATCTTATTATTAATCTTATTATTATTTTCTTTATGCTTTTGTTGTAGAAGGTCTAGGCTCTAGCTTGTCCCATTTTTCCCCACAACCTTCTGTTAGCGGTTCACAGCATCTTTGCTGTCAAAACCCACATTTTAATGGGAAAGCTTGTGATGCAATGGGGTCAAAAGGAAGAGAGGTGATTTTAACAAAACACTTTGACAGATCTCCATCTGTGCAGTTCAGCTGTCACATGTGACCTCCCTAAGAACAAAAAGTGTGCTAGAGGCTGTAACTTGTATAAGGTGTATAAACAGCAAATGTTTATTTTGATGTATGATTTGTAAAATATTGTAACAGCCAAAACGCTGTCACAACATGACAAACAAAGAGAAATTCTGTGTAAATTATAGGGGGAAACTATGGAAGGGAAATGGAAAGAGCTCAAGGAAAAAAGGAGGTGCCAGATTTGTCAGCCATCGAAGATACAGATGACTGGGAAATTCACAGATCAAATAAGAATCTTAAATCTTGCTAACTATCATCTAGAATTTCATTTGACTGCTTATTTTTTTTGTTTGAGAGTCTTGCCACCAAGAACTTTGTACTTTGCTAGAGGAAGGCATGCCTAGGCTTCTCAGGTGTCAGACTAAACCAGATGAAAATGGATTTATTAGAGGTACATACTACCTCAGGGGTGTGAAGCCAAGTAAAAGTTTTGTGTTTGGATATCTCTGGGCCCTGAGACATGTTTAGGGAACATTGGAACTGCTGTATGTATCCTGCTGAGCCCAAAGGACTGAGAGAAATTTTGTACTGTCAGATGTTAGGTCATTGCAAAGGTTTCCTGGTGGGCATGAAACAGAATGTTTTCTACAAGAATTCAGTGAATGAAAAATGGCTTACAACAAGGGTTTCCTTGTAAAAGCAAGTGAGTTAAACTTTTCTGCAGACTAACCAGAAGCCCCTTTTGCATTGAATGTGGTTTAGGCAAAGGAAGCACATATATATCCACAGCTTACAGTCCATGTAATCAGTGAAGTCTCTCACAGCTTCTGCCAGTGTCAAGGCACTGTAACAGAGCTGATGGTCTGATCTATGAAGAAAGATGTAATGTCACGAGCAGCCTTGCTCCTATATGACATTTTCATGAGGAATGCCAAAGCAAGTGGAAGCCAGTAGAATGTGATGAACACGCTTTTGCTTTTGAAATACAATGCTTAGTTGAAATATTTATTAAAGATCCAGAGAAAAAAGCTCTTTCTTATTATTTCATACCTAAACACAGCTTTGTTTGTTTAATTTTCAAGAGACCAATTATATTCTTTGATATTTGCTCAGCCAAATGAACACTGTGAAGAACTGCTTGAGAAATAGAATAGGCAGTTCACTTCTAAATGAGGGAAACTGTAGCTGATATGGCAAGATTAGTATCTGAGGCTGAGATGTAAAGTTGCTACTAACGAGGCACACAGTCTGTCTTGTGCATGCATCACCAACAGCTGTACAGCTGCAGGCAGAATGGGCTTCAAAAGGACAGAGAAATCATGGATCATGGTTTTCCAGTGGAATTTTTAACAGCCATTAAGGCATCTGAACTGGATCTATAGAAATTATCACATTTTATTTAACTGTTTTCCTTTGCAAGGAAACAAGCATTGTATTGCCAGGGTTGCTTAAACATTCCTCTGATGATAATATGACTTAGGAAAATCTATGAGACAGACAAGGTCTCGAACAGCCTTGAGACATTTCTTAACACTTACATATCTTACCATTAACAAGGAGAGAATGATTTTTTTCACTGCAGATGAAATTTGAACAAAAATACATTTCTATGCCCCACTATTGAAATGCCTGTAATGGCCACATTAAGTCATTTTAATGGTGTGACCCAAGAAGTTAACTGTGTATAGGGAAATTGCTTATCTGAGCAAACACCCTATTTTGGTAAAAGAGGGTAAAAACCTCTTTAAACACAGGAATTTTGCTCTGATACAGAAAATTAACTCTGGAAGTGTTATTTCTAAATGAACATACAAATTTTCATTCTAAAAAATCTCTGTGCACAGATACAGAGATGATGGAAAATTATCCTAATCAGAAATTGGATATACTGCAAATTGTATGGTACAATACAAGATGCAGATCCTAAACTTTGGACAGCCTGGCAGCCTTTCTTTAGACTCCTTATGTTTCATAAATTATTGAATCAAACAGCAGCAACATACTGTGCTGAATGTGTTATGCATGGTTAAAATCATAGAATCATGGAACCAGTAAGGTTGGAAGGGACCTCTGGAGATCATCTAGTCCAACCCCCCTGCTCAGCAGGGTCACCTAGAGCATGTTAGACAGGGTTGCATCCAGGTGGGCCTTGAAGATCTCCAGAGAAGGAGACTCCACCACCTCTCTGGGCAACCTGTGCCAGTGCTCCGTCACTCTCACAGTGAAGAAATTCCCCCTCACGGTCAGGCGGAACTTCCTGTGCTTCAATTTCTGCCCATTGCCTCTTGTCCTCTCACATGGGGCAACTGAAAAGAGTTTGTCCCCATCCCCTTGACACCCTCCCTTCAGGTACTTGTACGCATTGATAAGATCCCCCCTCAGTCTGCTCTTCCCCAGGCTGAAGAGGCCCAGCTCTCGCAGCCGTTCCTCACAGGGCAGATGGTCCAGCGCTCTGGTCATCTTCATAGCCCTATGCTGGACTCTCTCCGGTAGCTCCATGTCCCTCTTGGACTGGGGAGCCCAAGGGACTGGGGACACAGTACTCGAGATGAGGCCTCCCCAGGGCTGAGTAGAGGGGCAGGATCACCTCCCTCGACCTGCTGGCAACACTCTTCCTAATGCACCCCAGGATACCATTGGCTTTCTTGGCCACAAGGGCACCTTGCTGGCTCATGGTCAACTTGTCATCCACCAGCACTCCCAGGTCTTTCTTCCCTCTATATCTAAGAGAATGAAGTAATAGTTTAATAATTGCATGAGCTTTAAATCAGACCAGTCATTTAAAAACAATCAGTATTAATGGGGTGTTCCTTTGTGAGTATCAGCTCCCTTTTTTAGAAAACCACATTATAAGGACCTGGAAGTTGTAAATAGCTATAAATTCTGCTAGGAAGAAATGAGGGCTGAAAGAGAGCTGCTATAAAATAAAAATTCAGAGAAAAGCAAAGAAAATCCCTTTGAAAGTGGAGCAAAATTCTTTGTATGACAGTGCAAACAGTAAAAAATAAAATTAAAGTATGCCATAAACCAGCATAAAAATGACCTAACAGCCTTGTGGTTTGCTGCAGACAGCAATGACTGTTGTAAGGAGCCCTTCTTGCTGATCCTGATCTTGGCACGTCTCTTGTTACCTCCTTTCTCCTTGAACTCTGGAAACCAGGCACCTTTTCCCACCTAAGAGTAGGGAGTGCTACATTTTCAGCCTAGACACAGCCCTGAAGGAGTGCAGCCAAGGTCCAGTGCAGAGCAACACCCCAGCCTCCCTGCCCAGCAGCACAGATGGAGATTGCAGCTAGCTGCCAGGAAAACCTCAGTTTCTGCTGCTCTGCAGCATGACCTGATTGCAACTGAGAAACTGGACCAATATCAAGAAAGATGCCACGCAAGCATATTCGGCAAAGAAATAGAGTTTATTTCTTCTGCAGTTGGATCAAGAGAGCAAAAATAGACTTTACAGCAGAGTATGTCAAGAATGTCAGTATTACTTTATTATGTATCATTTATGTCTTATTTTTCATCAGCATTTTGCATCGAGGATCTTATCCCCAGCTTGTTTTTCTATAGCTTTTTTCTTTAAGTGAAATTAACCCTACCAAAGCTTTAGACGGCTTTATGTGGTGTACTTGGGCAGATTGCTGGTGCCCATGCCACCACACAAGTCTTGTGATGCTGTGGGTTGCCTGCCCGATCAGGCAGGATCATGTACTACTGTCCAAATGTTTTTCGCCTTTCTGTCAAAACTTGGGGCTTAATTGAGACTAAAAATGGGTTGTCAGTGGAGGATAAGCTGAATTCTGAGCTGGCATGTTCTTCTGAGTCAGGCTGTGCTCACAAAACACTGTGTTCTCTTACACTTCACCTGTCATTCAAAATCCCTGGAGGACTGAAAAATGGTAGTTTACCTAAAATTATTGAAATCAGTTTTTAAATTAAATAGAATGACCTGTGGTCTACATGTCAAGTCAAACGAGATGAATTAGTATTTTTTCTGGCCTTAAACTTTATGAAACTATGAATAGCATATGGACTTTTGTATTGCTGTGTGCATCAGTGATAATTATAAAATGGTTTTAGCTACCTATTTGGACCATCATTGTTGGAGATACCCAGGGGATATCCTTTATATTTCCGCCACCATAATCTGTTAAGCAAAATCTAACTTCCGTTATAAATTCATTATACAGATTTTCTACCCTGACTCTTAGTGAGAAGAGCTTTAAAATAAATTCTCTTTCTATTTAAAATTCATTGGCATTATTCATCTAATGCCAGAAGATCAACATGGTAAGTATCTAAGATCCTGATAACTGTTTAAAAGCAATCTTATTACAGGCTGAACTAGAAAATGAAAATGATCTTTTTTCCGAAATAAGTTTATTCTTTGCATCTTCTTTGGAGACTCTAATCTACAAGAATGTGATGAGTACAGGGAATCCCAGTCTAGCTCAAGGAAACTGTTTTGGAATTGATTGTGAATCCAAAACATTCTTAATGACCAAGTACGGAAGCATGAGTAAAAAGCTGCACAGCTTGCCAAGTTCATGTACAGCCAGAGCCCTCTTATAGCAGCATCTGTATCCATTTGAGATGGCAGCTGGAGGCAGCACCCCCAAATTTGTTTCTCCAATTTCTTAGCCCTCTTTATCTGAAATGCAAGTGACCAGTCACTCCTTAAAACTGTTGTTCAATCTCTCTGCAAACTTCCACAGAGTGTTTTGCATTTAACATTTTAAATAATGAAAGCAAAGGCTTTGGGTGAAGTTTTTAAGCTGTTGTTTCCACATTCTACTTCATTTAGTCCATGGAGCAATGCTGCTACCTGGCTTCAGGTAATTCTTCACATCAGCAGGAGCAATATTGCAACCTTTAAAGTTTTCTCAAAAGCCTCAGCTATTGAAACTACATAATTGCACACAAACTTCAGTTTTCTATGTCGATGTTGTGGAGAGAAAACACAGAGTGAACATATCTTGTGAGGCAATTCCCATTACTTTCAAAACAGCACATTATCCTTCTCTTTATGCTTTTTGGATATTTCACTTTGTTAACCTTTATTAACCATTAAACTATATGGAGGCCCCACCAAATTAGCCCCAAGTGTAACATAAGTGGTAGACAAAAATGCAAGTGATGTTAAACTGTTAGAGCATCCTTACAGTCCCAATACATTCAGCTGAAGCCAACTACTGCTGGGACAGAAGAAATCATCACTGATATGGTTACTCAGTTTATGAAATAATCTAAATAGTTTCTGATTTCTGTCACACTGAAACAGAAATTCAGTCAGTTTTAGAAAAAAAATCTAATGAATCTAACAGGCCTTTACAAGAGCAGATTTTTACTAGTTGGAAAAAATTATTCACATAAGCCTGCAGGTTAGTGTGGGAGGAACACATGAAATCTCTGATATTCCTAAGCTATTTAAAGCTAACAGAAATCGTGAACTTCTGCAGGCTTCCCCTTGTGGGCTATTGCAAACCTGGTCTCCTGAACAACGCTACGTCTGAAAGGCTTGGTTTGTTGTAGTCCTTTCAGTTATAGAGCTTAAAACTGAGAATATGTTAAAAGAAGAAAATGATTCAAAAGGTTTAAAGATATTTTTTCACGACCACAGAACATGTGGCAACAATTCAATCAGTGTAATACAATTTTTTTTTATTACTTGTATTGTAGAGAGATGTGGTTAAATAATGCCTTAATTCAATTAACGTGTGTAAGGCCGATGACCTGCATTAGATATGGCTTTAACCAAGTACTAATTTGTAATGCACGTAGTTAAAAACAACACAAACGGGTATAGCTCAAAGTGCATACTGCACAGCTGTGTAGACCTATGGTGCTTTCAGAAAAAGACTGAATTAAGGTAAAAACCAGTCAGGGTTGAAATCATTGCCATTACAAAGGCAAGTAGCAGTGTTAGTTTATGGTGAAATCCCCTCTCACCAAGAGCTTAAAGCTAAGGTTTTGCAAGATACCGGGGGTTAGGAGAAAAAGTCTCCCGGCTTTTTCAGAAGACCTTCACAAATGAGTTGTATATGTTTATCTTCTGTTGTAAATTTCTGCCGGTGCAACTGGTGACTTAATGTTCCTAGGTCCAGGTGCTGATAACTTTCTCCTAAACCCATACTGGTAGCATCCACACACTCTTTATTCATGCTAATGTCTTACTACATGTCTTTGTTTTAAAGGCAAAGCTGGTCATTGCATTGCTTTCTGGTCCTTGGCTCAGACGCCCCAGGAGTGGATCCCAAGGGCTTTGCAACTGAACTGAGAGCTAACCGCCAACAAATATAAAAAAGAGGGACCTGTCTGATCACATGCCCTTTCTGTAGCCTGCGTGTCAAAAACTGGGCTGCTATATTCTCGAGTCCTGCCCGACTAAGTAGCTCTGCTTTCCCAGAGGTATGAGGCACCGGTACCTAGAAGATCTCATCCTGAGGCTATTCAGTCCAGTTGCCTCTGTTGCGATGGGAGCAGCACTTCTCTTTCAGCTGAATTCCTTAACAACAGAATTACTTGTGTCAGCCTCTATCTTAAGTGCATTCCTTGGGATGATAATGAATTTTTCAGTCCTTTGTATGCAGTGGATCAAATTCCATAGGATGAAGATGGGCAATGGAGAACAGGGAATGTGTCCTAAAATCATCCACATTCTGCTCATAATTAATAATACTAATTTCTAAGCTAGGCAGCTGCTCTTGTATGTTTCCTTACTAAAAAGAAAATAATACGTATGTTTAATGTAAAAAAGAGCAAGGAATCTGCCTCTGTCCCACACTTCTATGATTTAGTGCTGAGTTGTGCTGAGTCAGCAACAAAACTGTATATATGAATAGTTTATAGTCATTTTGCAGCTTGAAATGACTTCTTCAAAATGAATTTTATATTTACATTCACATCCACAATGCATTCAATTTGCATGACAAAAAGCCTAGACTAAGGTTGGCTTATTTGAAAACACATACGCCCCAAACTCTTCAGGACTTTATATATCTATATGTACTCTGAAGGACCATATATTGAAATGAAGATGGGATCAGAGATAACTTCACAAATGGGCAGATTAAGAACAATCTGTCGTGTTGGAGAAATAAGCTGGTTTAATTTCTACCAAAGTATTTCTGAATCAAAAATATTGTTCACAATAATGGTTTAAAGAGAGATCAGAATTGTGGTAGGAAAGTCATGGGTGGAAAATGCTAAGTTTCATCACCCATTCTGACACAGACAGGAGCCTGGTGAAGCAGCATAGCCCAGGACTGTCAGAGACGTTCTCGTTAAGTAGCCTGAAGAGTTAGCATAACCTCTTTCCTGTAGTACACTCCTACCCTTTTCATTGAATTACTCTTTTTTTTCCCTCCCTGTCAGACTCATTTAAGCAAATTCAGATGAAAAGGGTTTTTTTTTCCTTTTTTTTTCTTGAGATCTTTAGATGTGTGAGCAGTTCTTATATGTTGGGAATTTGGACTGCCTGCCTGTATGCCTCTAGGCATAGCAAAATGAACAGAAAAGCGTCCAAAAATTTATGGTCACCTCCATGATCAAGTATGGTAACTCTGTATTTTCAAAGCTATACTGTTTTGAACTCTATAGACAGACTCAGTTTTGAGTGCAGTCCTGATCCTGTATAACTGCACAACAGGAAAGGAGATCTCTTTAGGGTAGATATAGTTCCTTTTATAATATAGACATCATTTTACATATATATCTATTATACTATCAATAAACTCTCTGTACTTATCTCTCTTATCTCTTTTTATAAATATTGCATATATATTTATATTATTTAGAGAACTATGTAGAACAGTCAAAACATGTATTTTAAGTCGAATGTTATTTTTCTCACAATGATGCACTGAAGTACTTAATCTAATTTCACAGTCATTTGCTGGATTCTTCCAAGGGAAAGAAAATGACAATTTTCACACTTTTAAAATTCTGTTTCTAATCACCCTCATTTCTTTGAATTATTTTTGGATTGAGCTTCTTTATTTAATAACATATTTTACTTTTGAACTTTCTTTTCTGGTAAAATACTGTTGATGAATGCTGAAAAATTGTCAGAGTGGATGGCAGTAGGATGGCCTGCAGTAGGAAGGCTGTGCAATTTTTAAATATTCTGCATAAATCTTCTTGACATGGAGCCCACTCCTTCTCAGCACATCTTCCTTTGAAGTTACTGAAGAAGGAAAGTGCTGGCCACCAGTGATGCCAATGTCGGAGGTGTATCCTACGTATTCGAAGAAATATAATTACCCTTCTGCAGAATTGGGCCTGATGTAACCTGGAACTTTTTGACAAGGAACTGCACAGTAGATATCAATGTGATGTTTCTGTGATGTACAGAATTTTACAGTTGTGATATGTGAGGCCACTGGGACTGTTGAAAGGGTGATAATTGCTAAAGGACTTCTATTACTTCTTTCCTTTCCTCTTGTTAGTTTGCTTTGATTTAAAGACAGTCCTAGTGATCTCTCGGCTGAAAATCATATAAACTATGAAAAATGGGTATTCTGAATCAAATGGGTTTGTTTTCCTCAAGATCATTGATGTATCTGCTGGCGCATTCAAGGATTAGTTAACCCTATTAAAAGAAGTGATATATTTTTACCACATTTGGGTTGAAAATACATTTACTCAGTGCAAAGATCAAGAGATGTTATGGAAAGGATTAAATTAATTAATCCATCTGTTTTGTAATTCCTGCATAATTATTATTTTACAACCCAATCTTGCAAATTTTGTCTTTTAATTTTGAACAAAGTCACTCTTAATCAGGATGATGATTGACTGATGTGTACAAGCCTACGTAAGGGCAGCATGACTTTGAAATTAAAACATTTTAATGATTATTTCTGTCTTTTCCAGTTCTCTTCACAACAAGAATTGTTCCCATAAAAACAATTAACATAGTAAATGAAAGAATTTAATGTGACTGTATGCATGAATATTATGTTCAAATCTTTTGGATTTTCCTTTCTTCCCGCCAAATACCTTTAGAGTCTTAACCAAATGTCGTGACTAGGAAGAGCAAAATCCATAATAGTTAAAAAAAATGGCCAGTAATGCTTTGTTAGCAACCGTGCTTTTCCCTGTGGTGTCATCTGTGAAAGCGGCACTGATGATAACAGTGGTGAGAACTCCGGGGAAAAACCTAGTGTAGACAAAATCCTCCATTACTGTTCTGTGTTTAAGCACTACAACTGTCTTGCCCATTCCTCACACCTTCTTCTTCTATCTCACTTTTCCCCCTCTTCAATTCATTTTTTATTTAGGGATAAGCTTAACCTGTTGATCATTTGCACAAGAGCCCAGTGAGGTGTGAATAAATAACAAGATTAGTTGAAACCTCTGTAGCAACTGCAGTAGATTAGATATTGGAGAGTTCCTGCTATGTGCTCCAGCAGAATGGTTTGTGCCCAGACTTCAGTGGCTTCCCGAAGGGCGGCTCGTGCCCTAGAGCTAGGTTTAAAGTATAGATAATCAGCAAAAGGAAAAGTGAAAGTTAGAATTTTGGGAAAGGGCAGTGTCTTCTGATTAAAACTGTATGCTCATCACAGTCTAGTGATAGAGGAAACCAGAGGTTTGTGCTCCTATTTTTTTGTGTTTGCGGTATGGATATGAGCTCAGTTCTTCATAGACAAGTGTACTGCCCAAAAGACAGGCTACTGAGTGAGAGTGGGAGTGTTCCCCTCTCCACAGCAGGATGCCAGAAGGTTGGATATTAAAATACTGGCATCTCTCTGTCACCTTGTGCCTTGCGCTCTCCAAACCTAATCTGTACAGGCCCTCATAGAAAGAGCTAAATGCAGAACTAAGGTATCTAAATTGGGTTAAGAGTGGTCCTGGGAGTAAAGACATAACAACTCTTCAATCTGCTTCATACTGTAAGTAGTGGAATGAGGTCAGACAGTGGTTTTGTCTAAAAATTGCATCTCCTTGTGGGTTCTTCATTTTTAAAACCTTGGCAAAAATTAAAAGATCCATTTTAAAAAAAATAAAAAGTTGAAAAACCCTCAATATAAGAATTACAGTTTCTTCTTAAACACACATCCCTCTCTTTTTTTCCATCCCTGTTGCCATGTAAGTTATTCTTTGCTGCATTCAGGTGTTACCTTGATCAACCTGAAATCAACTTTTCAGTATATAAATTGTCTGAAAAAATGTAACTAACACTAGTAACACTGCCTTCTTGCTTTATAATGTTCTCTTTGCTATGGTTCTGCCTCCCTGAATGCTACCCACTGCTAGTAAAACTGTGATGAGCACAATTTAAGTACTTAGAAGGAAGCTCTGATGCTAGTCTAGCCTCAGTATTGCAGACTACTCCAGTGAAAGACTCTTTTATTCCCTTTAGGCACTGTTAAGCAATCAAAGAACAACAAAAAAGCCAAGGTCAAAATAGTTCATTGTAAGTGGCCAGTAGGTTCTTGAATTGTGCTTGCAAATACATCAATAGAAAAATTACTGCTCTATTTAATATTAGATAATTTACACTTTGGATAAATTAGTGGCAGTGCATGATTGTAAAGTTAGTTAAAAAGCAGCACCACATAATAAAAATTGCTTTGCAGCAACACATATTCAGTGCCAGTGAGTTTGGCTTAGCTCCAAAGTCAAGAGACTGTTTGGTGGAATTTTGCATTTAAATCACATTTTGGGGCTGTCTCTTTTGAAAGTAGCTAGTACTAGAAGGTGTTTGCACTTGTTTAAACTACTATTAAATTAAAACAATATTTACCTCAATTTCTAACCATTTCAAATTACTCTTTCTACACTAGACTTTTTGCAGGAGTAACATTCTGACACTTTCTACTGTTTGCTTATATGTGTAAGCAAAATTGCCAAAGGAGAACATAATGGACTGCCATGAATATGAGCTGGAGAGGCATAAAGTATCTCTGATAGGTGGTGAACACCCCAAAACTACTTTGAATAGGAAAGCTGCTGAAGCTCGAGTGTTTTCAAGTGGCTGCAATATCAAGCCTTGCTAAGCGTGATTTAAAATACTCTCATGGGAAGATTTTAATTGTGCTGTGTGCTGTTCAGGCAGCTTGCCCCATGACATCTATTAATATTTAGAGAAGTGCTCATAATTCTGCATGCCTAACATTGAACATATGCTGTCACATAGCAATTGGTATATAATGGTACGTTATCAAACAGTGGCTTCTGAAATAGTCCGTCAATGGAAAGAAGTTTTATCACATTGAAAGAGTCACCATAATGTTTTGGCCATAAGGAGAAGGTAGCAAAGTGCTGTTGAAATGACACAGAAGGGCTAAGTGCACAGACCTTATTTGCCTGTATATAGATAAGTGGACAAACTTTACAGCCATTAATACCAGAGAGTGGAGCACCAGAACATTTCAACGTAAGAGGCAAAAATGCAGTAACTGTACTGGAAAGGGAATAGGAGTCAATAAAAATGTCTAATACTTATGAAAAGTATGATGGTCGTGTCACAGGTCACTAGCACGTCACTAGCACAAGCTGCTTTGGAATTAGATTTGGTTTTAAAAGCACTGCAAGTAGTGGGTTGGAGTGGCAATTGCAGCTGCACTACTGAACCAATCTTATCTTTAAGTGAGGGCTGAAAACATTAGTTCTTAGCATCAATCGGCAAATGCTTTGTTCTGTTCTGCAGGGGAAAAAAAAAAAAACATTTGGAAGCTCTTAAAAGATATTATTGAGAAAATTTCCAAACGAAAGCGAACCTGGGACTCAGCCCTAAAGAGCTGGACACCTGTTTGTCTTGGGAGAGAGAAGTGGGAAGGACAGAAAAGTGCTCGCTGACTTTGTTGGAGAGGGAAGTGTTATTGTCACCTTGACTTCAGTTTGGGGCCTTTAAAAATAGATTACAAAAATGTGTGAAAAGCTGTATTATTAAAACACATATAACAAAAACAGCTCATTTGACCATAATATATAGGAAAAAAAATCTTTCTGTTTGAAAAGTGATATTTGCCAGACGAGTAGCTCTTTGAGGATGTTGCATACATACTCTTACAGCATATGTTCTGCATTTCTAAAAGGGTATCTCTCTCTAGATCTGACCCCAAGTTTTTATATCATTATCTTCCTGGGTTAATTCAAATGAACCTTACTTAACACTGTATTTAGGTTATTTCAGATAATTCAAGGTTGGGTGCCTACGTGTGTGACACTTAATCAGCCCTAATAAACAGGCAGCCTGCTTTTACTGGAGAGATTCCCAGGGAACAGATTGGTGACATGCATTTCTCTGCCTTTAAAGTCCATTTAGTATCAAATGAAATCCATCCTTGCATAAAGGTCCTGCACAGATATTTTTGTGACTGCGGTGTCCGTTTAGACCCTGGAGCAGCAGCAAATGAGTTGGCAAACTAACCACGTCTTTAACACCCTTCGCCTTCCGTTCACCCTCTGGGCCAGGCTGAGCACTCGCCTTTAGTTCCTCAGGTGGAAAAGAAGCTCCAGGATGTGTGGTCTGAACAGGAAGGAAAGACTTCCTGCAAAAAGAAGAAAACATATCTGAAAGTATATATTGCACGGCTTTCAAACGGTTAAGATGATTTTAACTCAACACTGAGTTTTCCTTGCCGGCGTTCAGAACCTGCGCTATAAGATGAAGCAGCTTTGAGTGGCTATGGATGGGTGTCAATGTAAGCGGGGAAAAACCCCCACAAAATGGTACCTAGGTTTAAAGCGAAGGGTTGATAGGTAACTTTCCTGTGGAGACAGCGGCTCTAGAAGCCTTCTGGCTCATTATCAGTTCCTGTGGAAAAAGCTCTTTGTTCCAAAGCAAAGCTTTCTAAGGCAACAGGCCGGTGTAAACGGCCGTAGCCTTTAAGATTTCAAAGCCCCAGTTTCTTCCCTACGCTTGCAGCTGTGACGTGTGAATTCAATAATATCAAGTGTCCCTGCTGCTGTACCAGTGTGTCTCAGGCTGCTAACGATTTAGACCTGAGCATCCACTTTGCGTGTTTGGAATTTGACTTTGAAATGCCTCCCGGGAGCGTTCCAAAGCACTTGCTCCCTCTGAAATAAAGTCACAGGCACTGACATTTTCTGACTGACGTTCTTCATTTTTGCTGGAGGGAACAGGTTCCTTCTGGTTTGTTTTTTCTAAGTTTTAGAACCTCTGTCACTATAAATAAGTCTGTCACAAAAAGCAGCCAAACCATTTATATTAGAAGTGTCAGAAATTAAGTTCTTATTGGGTGAAGTCCATCAGAAATGTTTCCACTTGGATAGTTGAAGATTTAGGATTTTCCTCCTTGTTTTAATTCAACTACTAATAGTGACATGTGCAGAAACACATTGTGTCTTCCATGAACAAGTAGATCAAAGTATTTTCTAAATAGACTGACCACAGTTTCACAGTGTGGTTGAAAAGTATTAGTTAGGAGAAGATCAGGCTGGGTAAAAGCAAATGTTAGCCTTCTCTGCCTGTCTCTGGTCGCTTTACCCTTTTCCACTTTATGTTCTAGCCTTTACTTAACACAGCCTATTCTGGATATTACCAGCCCTGATTGCTTCAAAGTCACTACTCTGAAAGCCACTGGTCTATTATATTTTGGAATATTAAGTACTGGAATAATATTGAAATAAAATAAAACAATACTGGAATAAAATTGGAATAATAAATACTGGAATGTTAAAAAAGGTTGCTGATGACCTCTTTTAACTGCTGACCCCAGCATTTAATACATCTTGTAATATGGGAAACTTCCTAACAAGTGAAAGGCAGGGAGGGCTGCAGTGGTGACTAAGACAGCGAGGATGACCTGAGCAGCTCTAGGATGGTTAACCTGATATCAAGGTCAAGGAAAATAATTAGAAATGCCACCTGGCAGCTGAGGATTACTACCTGAAGAACACTAGCACAATTAATGCCAGTCAATGTGCTTGTTTCTTTTAATTGAAAACCACTCACGTCAAATAAACCAGTCTATTAAGTAATCATGAGTCCACTAGGAGACTGAATAACCCCTTTAATCTAACAAAAAGTCTTGCACTATATATTGTAACTACAAATGGGTGAATCTTGGCTTCATATGGTCATTAAAAAGTATTACACCTCAGCCCCACAGTGATCTATTATCCCGAGTGGTGATCAGCTTGCAGGTACCTCATGTGTACTCCAGCTAACAAACGTCAGCGTGACTTTCCGAATATCCTATTTTTGAAAATAAAGTTGTCTCCTTATCATCAGCTGCTAGCTAGCTTATGCACAGGCAGAGAGCTACAGTGCTTGTGCAGTCTCCTATCTCTGCATCCCGTGCAATTTCTCTACTCCTGCTAAAGGCACAATCATGTAGCCATTGCTCTAAAACACTAACAGTGATTTCCTTCCCATCTATGTAGCTGAACAGAATTTGAGCTCTTCTCGTAACACTGAAAAGCAGATTTTGGAATTCTGCAAGGAGGCATCTACATTAGTGTAGATCTTACGAAGAGTGAACTTGGAAGAGAATATCCTGATCGTCCCCATTTATTTTCACTTTGGCTCACACTGTGAAACGATGTTGGAGGGTATAAAATAGATTTGTTTCTGATGAAACAAAGCTGCAAATACACATTCAGTCCACAGGGCAGACTAGAACATGTTCAAAATTATAGTTACTGTGTGAATGTCAGGTCGCAGCACTGACTGCTTTGCTCTGCAGACCCGCTACGCTGCTGCAGTGTATTCCACTCCAGTTTGCTAAAGCAGATATAACCTCCAAATATTCTGCAAATGAAGTTTTGTGTTATCAGAAATTAGTTAATACAGTGATTGTTCTGCTTGCCTTTTCGTATCTTATCTCACTTTACAGATGACTTGTAAGATCTATATGGTTGTTTCAGTACAACAAATTGAGTTAGCTGATAAGGGAATTGGGTATAAAGGTACTGCATTATCTGAACAGGACAGCAAGATTAATAGTTTTGTTAATAAGAGATACCATACCGAGAGTAACAAATTATCCAGGAATAGTCAGGAGAGAAGCATGACTTTGTTGGCAGTTAAAGGCCCATGTTAGAAACCAATGAAATTATGAACAATTTTTAGAATTATTTACATATGTTTGTTTAAGTATGTTGTCTTTGGATGTAGTACAGCATGTTTTCCTGGAGCAAAAAGAAGCCATGTAAGTCCCCTGAAAATAAATTGTCAGACTGAGAGTCTCTGTCTTCCATGGAAAGCTTCTGTCCTGCCCAGAAAAGGGTTTTAGTAAGTTGACTCTGCATGAGGGAATCAGCATTCAACAAAAGAATTGCTGCAACTGGTTTCCAGTTTTGAGTCAGAATCTCTTCCTGAATCTCTTAGAAATAAGCAGTTCCTTTGGGATTTCTGAAGTATCATTTATATATTTCATAGATAAATGTTGATAAGCTAATCTAAGGGATACTGGTGGACTTTCTGAAAAATATTTTGTATTTGTTCTTCTTGTTCTGTGCATTGTTGTGTTTTTGCTAAGAAAAATAGTATTTTGAATGGGATATTTTGAACTAAAGAGACCCAGAGCCTCCAGTGGTGGAACCTGGAGTGACTTGACTTATATTATTAAAGTAACATGTGAATCAGTTAATGTCAGGGCCTGGCATTCATCTTTTTAATGAAATCCATAACTTTTTTTGACTTCCTGAGTGATCTTCTCTGCCTTATCATGATGCCCGAGAGCTTTCCTGATTACTGAGAGCCCACTTTTTCCTGAACTGCTTACTATCATCTCTCAAATTGGCCTGGGCAGTTTGAGTGGAGTTTTATCCTGTGATTCTTCAGAAACTCTGCAAAAATATTACTGATCCATAATCTCTTTTAAAAAATCTCCACGCTTATATACTTGCATAAGTATACTCAGGACTTACATAAATGGCTTTGTTGAATTAGATCAGCAAGAGTTCAAACCGAAACTACATTTAAGTGAAAATGCTGTTTAAAAACAGACTTGCAGAAGAACATTGCAAAGAGATGAAAACAAAGGCAATTATTAACATCTTATTTATCCGGGAAGATTCTCTTTAGGTGCTGTAGCATCGCAGCAGGTTTGTGAGGCTGGCTCATCAGCTTCTCGGACTTTACTGCAAAGCTGGCTCCTGATCAGCTCTTCTGCAAGAATTGGTCTTCCCCAGCACGTGATATGAGCTCTCCTGCTCGGCCTTTCTGCCTGCTTGCTCCTTTTCCCTGGGATTTGAGCTCTGAAATCACGTGGTAGAAATGGGAGATTACATAATTTTTCTCATTCTCCAAGACTGTTTCATCAGCTCGATATCTCTATTACTGGAGAGGATTTCAGCCTCAGTTGTTTTGTTTCCAAAAACTGTTTTGATGGCTTATTTGTTCCTTTAATTGAAATAAAAAATATTTAGGTCAAAAAGTGTCCTGTTTGATTCAAATAAATCTTAGGTTTAAAAATTAGATTCTTATTTACCCACTGCAAGTAAACCAAAAAATAAGTTGCTTTCATAGGCTTTGTGTCCAATATACTAGACTGGCAAATTAGCTTAATTTCAAATGCTTTGATCTTTTAAGATTTTCCAGGACTAGAAGCTGGGTTTTAGTAGACAATCCTAACCCTTGGAACTAAATCTCTATGGAAGTCCTAGAATCCTCTTTGCATGTGTGTGTGTGTGTATGTGTGTGGCTTTGATTTGTAGCTTTTGTTTTTATTAGTTGCACCACTCATCATCATGTCTAGAAGCCACAGTTTTTAAATCAGTTCCTGCTTCCATCTCTACTTGTCTCTGTCTTTTCAATGCCAGAATACTACTTTGTGTAATAGAGCTCTTTGGGGCTACTATGAAATTTATATTTTTAATTTTATTTTTAATTTTATTATATGAAATTTCATAGTAAGAAGTTTGAAATAGATGAACTAAAAAAAAATACAAAAATAATCAAAGGATGTCTATGAGTTCTACAAATCATTTTATTCCCTCCAAAAGTCATGCGATATAATCATTATCAGCCTTCAAAAACTTACATAAGTTATACAAGTGTTTCCATGATTTCTGATCCATGTAATAAGCTCTGTAATACAGATGACTGCACAAAACAGTGCTAGTGCCATTAAAGTGTCTGCTTGCAATCTTCAATATCTTCACATTTTTACTTTTATTTTCCATTTACCCTCTCTTCCTTCCTCAATCAGCATATTAAAACACATATGTTTTAGTACAAGCTACGCAATTGGAAGAAAAGGGAGTTAATAGCTTCATAGCTAAGGTACTGTGAGTCCAAAAGGCTCCCAGGCTAGCTAATTAAAGCATCTCCAGAGAAGAACTTAAGAACAATTTATTTCAAGAAATCATACATTTCACTTTCATTCTATGTCCTGTAGCATATTTTTTTGTCCTTTGTCCTCATTTCCACTCAATTTTGTTAAAAATAAAAAATAATAATAATAAAAAAAAAGGTTTTCTTCAAGGTTACTCCTGTACTCCTGGATGTTAAACATACAGATGGATTTCCCTTATCCCTAGCCTCTAAAAACTGTATTTGTCATGGGCAAAGTTACTATTGTGTATGGTGAAAATTGTTCCTTCTTCATTGCCACTAGTGCCAGCTGGAACAGATCGGTATTGTGTCATAGTAACTATTCCACTATTAACCTTGTTTTTCTTCTTTCTCTTTCTCTGAACTACTATTTATCTTACACCATGTATAGTGTAAATAGATTCATCTATGTATCATTCTGTGTATCGATCTATGTAAATAGATCGTATGTGCATAAAACCAATGCCTTGCCAAAGCATCTGATGCCCTTTGCAAACACTTAAAGTACAAGAAATCAAAATGGGATTTTGGCATCCGCCTGACAGCATTACCAGAGCAACAAAGGCTTACAATAAAAATGTAGTGATCATAACGCATATGTAAGTGAAGTACAAAATGTGATGTACAGAAATAGCCCGCTTGCGCTTTGTGTGTAATAAGTGATCATGTCGTAATGTAAGCTGAGCTGAAATGTTCCCCTTTAGGTATATGAGTTCCATAGCTGTCTAGGATAGACACGGTAAATATTCTGAGGAGTAGCTAATTCCTTATTTCCACTAGAAATAGGAAAGGGCAGTAGTAAATGAGGTTTTATGATTAATTCTTGTCTTATTACATGTTAAAAAATTGCTGAGTCTCTCTGCACTGATGAACAGTGTCATTGCAACTGGACCTTGGAAAAGACTTTATTAGTAAATTTAACTGAACACACTCACATACCATAGAAACAAGTTGGTAGATGTGTATTCTAATTAACCATTTGACTACTGCTGAATAGCCCACATATTTTTAGCAGAGGTATATCTTGCATCCCACCAAATCAAACTTAGCAGATAAGTTGCAAAATGACCTGCCAATTTCGGCCAATTTTTTATCATAAAATGGCAGTGAAGGACTTGGGATGAGTTGGAGAGAGTTAACAATCCTTCATGCACATCCTTTTCTTAGTGTCAAATCTGACAATTTAAAAGACTTTCTGGAATATGGATATATCTCTGCTGGGCCTTGAATTGGTCAGATCATTAATTCTGCACCTCGTTTTGAGCTTGGACTAGATTCACCAGAGTTATCTATTTCACTGTATTTGCAACTAATTCTGGCCCAGATAAGCAAAATCAGCCTGTGACATTTTTGCATGTAGCATTATAAGCTCTGCAGAAAACTTAGGCAAAGCATTGCTCGGGGTTCTGCTCTTACTGGATGATGGCATCAAGTTCACTTACCCAGAGGCAGCGCGTGGCCCGGAGGCAGGACAGCTGCAAGCTGGCACACTGCCTGCGTGACCAAAGGGGTCGGTGGTGTGCCAGTGTAGCAGGTTCCCGGGGGCCAGCTTAATGCTTAAGGCTCCGGGGTGCCCCACGGTTCCTCGACGTGTCGTCTTCAGCTGGCAACAGAGGAGACCACGCTCTGCGCTGTCATGTACCAGGGCTCTGCTCTCCTCTCTCAGGGATAAAGTCTGCTGACTAGTCGAGTGGGGAAACAAAGGTTTGTCTTTAGGATCTTGGAGAGACTCAGTGAACTCAGACTTGGTTTGGGTACACTGAAAGCTGTTATATTTGACTTTTGGATTACACTCATCAGGAGGCTGTTATTCCCTCTACATTAAATTTCTCCTCATGTAGCCAACATAATGAAATCCTCAAAACGTGGCCAACTAAATTTAGGAGTGTGCATTTCTTTTGTCATATAAAATAACAATGTTTACAAGTGCCCGTTTCCCCCCCCTCTAAATGCAGATCAGCAAACTCAGTCTTGGCTATTAGAAACCCTGGCTTCTTTCCATGTTGCACATTATCACCTGTCATAAAAAGGTTGCAAGTGAAATGATGCCCTTTTGTTAGGCGCATGATGCAATTACCTTAGCGTATTTGGCACTGACATGATTAAATAGATTAAGGACCTCTATTGATACAGGAGAGGGAACTGTACTGCAGCTCATTCAGACGTAATTGTGTTGGTTTTGCCAAGGCTGTACAGCATAAAACTTTTCACTGACATGAACTGACATGATTCATGGTGCACAGCAGGACTGGTTTTAGTACATGGCACAGACTGTAACTTTTGAGAGCAGAGACATTTATTAGAGTTTGCCTCTTCCATCTGTTAGATCGTCTTCGTCTAGAAATGGATTTTGAAAGAAAATACCTTGCTGTCCCTATGACATCTGCTGAGCCTCTTGACCCTTTGTCCTTGCCAAGGTCTCAGGCTTCTTCTTTCAAAGGGTCAGCAGGACTTTTCTTCTCCACTGCACAAAGCGAATGTCAGCAACCCCACCGCACTCTACCAAGCACTGAATGTAATCCACAGTGCAGAGCTTAGGTACAAAACAGAAGTCTTGTTTTTAAAATCCAAGTGTTGTTATACAAAGAATACATCAAAGCTGATGGAAGGAGCAAGATTTCGCTTTATCCCCGCTAACGAGCTGAGCAGTTCACCTTTTCCACTCTCAGGAGGAGAACAGCTTGTTCCCGCTTCCCACAGCCTCAGGCCACAGCCTGGCTCCCAGCAGATCTGCCTGCGGAGCCGGGGGGAGAGAAAAATGCCAGGCAGCCTCCATCGCCCAGCTGCTGTCTGCGGCACAACACCTGTCTTCCAGCATCTGACCTGCCAATGTTCCCGACTTTTTGTCTCCAAAGAGGCCCTAGGTGGCTCGAGAGAAGGAACAGCGGTTAAACGCAACCATGCTCAGATTGCGTGTCAATGTTGGTTTTTTTTTTCCTTTTTCCTTTCTTGTATCCCAGGTTTATTTCATACTATCTGTAAGATGTTGTCATGCTGCCAAGGCAGAACTGTTATCCCACTGTGTATTCTTGAGTATTCAGTCTGGTGTAAATTTAAAATGAATCATATAATGGAGTTTTCATCGCAGAGAAAACTGAATTCTTTAGCAGGCTCCCCTCTCCACTGAAATAAGCCCCCTCTGTCCTCATATTCTGCTTGAAATTTGCTTCCTTTGTGACAAACTGATCCACTTCCTGGTGATTTTTAAGCAGAGAGAAAAGGAATTATTTCAACAAATTTTAGCTACCAACCTTGGGAAAAAACCTAGGCCAACAAAAATATTTTAATATATGTTAATCATGCTCCCACACTCTCCAGTGAAAGTCTGGCAGGGTTGTTAAAAGTGGTAGTTAAATTAACTGTTCCTTAGACATCATGGTAATATATGCACTAAGACTAAATATTGAGAAAATTATTGAGCTGTAATCTCTACCTTCAGTGAACTGTAACACAGGCAAAAGACATTTGTGGCTAAACATGCTTTAGATTTCATAATGTGCTTTTGATTTGAATAAAGGAGGATGGAAATGTCTGTAGTTATACAGGTCACTCGTTCAGTTAACAGAAGGGCAGAAGGGATTTTTTTAAAAAAACTCATTTCTTAGATAATGCACAACTTAATCAGAACAAAATAGCAAAATGAAAATTGCTTGCAAGATGGGTGGAATATTAGGCTGATGATTTCAAAAATGAAAAAGAACACCACAAGGTCTGCTTATAAATTAACTTACGAAAGGGTTACATTTTGCCAGTTGCCACCTATCTCTGATAGGAATTACTGTTCTGCGCGGAGTTACCTAGATGCCCTTCGCTGATCCATTGCAGGGCACAGCTCCAGCGTGACGACTGAACCTCTGACACAACGGTGAGTGGCAAGCGCACTTACCTGAGAGGGATGCAGCTGGAGACTGCTGCAAAGGATGCCGTACGTATGGTACTCGCCTGAGGTTCAGACGGGAAGTGAGACAAAAAAAAATCCTTGGGAATTTGCACTGGCAGATCAGTCTTACTGTGGAAAGAAAGATGGAAATCTGCATGAATTCTTTCAAAAATCAGCTTTTTGCAACCGCACTCAGACTGTGTTTTGGGCCATTAGGAGTGTACATATTTTACTGTTACTAAATATCTGCTTATGGTGCTAGTAGTATTGGTTTTCTTCCTAAAGGGAGAAAAAAGATTTTGGACAACCGTATTGTAATTGGAAATTAATTGGAATATTGGAAATTAATGCTGTTTGAGTTGTTGTGACGATTTCTCTTACAGGGCTACAATATTTCCAGTGTTCCTTGAAACAACGTTCAGAAAGATCAGTATTGAGTAAGAGCTCAAACGTGCAGACAAATGCCTGAGCTTGTTCACTTGAATCAAGTTGCACATACTCACTAATGCTTTCAGGACCGGCTCTTTTATTTAGTATGTACTGAGAAGTGCAAAATATTGACAGCAGTGGGTTCTTGCCTATTAATTTCTTGCACTGAATGCAATTTAGAATACTATTGCTAGTCAAAACAGCATACCGTCACTACATATTCTTGAGAAATAAATAAATGAAAGAAAGAACAAATGAATGAATGAAAGAATAAATAATTAAAACAAAAGCAATTTCAGTAGCTCTGTAATATCCATTCTGGAGGAGTTGAGAAAATGGCCATGCTTTATTAGAGGACTGTAAGAAGCCATGACTTTCAGTGCTTCCATTTAAATGTATTCATTCCTGCTCATGATTGCTGAAGTATTCAATTTGTATGATTTGCAATAGTAGCTGTATTTCTTTTACTTCTTGCAAAAACTTAATATACCTGACTGTATCTTCCCTTTCTCTTATGAAATATGTGTGATCATACATAATGCGTAAATTGAGTGTCTATTTTACAGTGTGTTTCCTTTACATATAAACCGCCTCTTTTAGAGCAAACAGAATTATAGTAAACTCATTTTGATCCCTGCAAATCCTGTACTCTGCTCCAAGACTGTATGATGCAGAAGCCAGGTGAGTTTAATCGTTCAAAATGGAAGAAACAAGATGCATTCCAGGAAGTCATGACACATACACTACCTGCCTATAATGAGAAAATCACATTACCTTTGAAAATCTTCATATACTCCAACAAATTTTATTACACCAATGCAAAAATTATAGCTGACACAGCACCTTCATCATGCCCTGATTTCAGGTGCTTAAAGACACTTAAACTAATTATACTTTAGGGTGAAATGTCTCATGCTTGTTCTTTAGTGCACAGTAAATGTTTTGGAGAGTTTTGGTAAAATTACTTTTTAGTTTATGATGTTCTTGCAATACTATTTTGTGGAGACTTTGGGTAGCTCTGTAATACAAACATGGCAACAGTAATAATGAAATAGGTGTCTTTGAAAGGTGTAACCTTTTTAAATCAAAATAAAAACCATAGTAAATCAAGTTTATGAGTCAGTATTTGCAGCAGAGGGATCTGGACTGCATGTGAATGTGTTTGAAATGCAAGTTGCAAGTGTTTATTCCATTTGTCAGTACACCATGCATTAAACACATCCGAATTTTACATTAATGGATAGAAACATGTACTACTTGTAATTTTGGCTGGGAAAGTGTACTTTTGAGGAACTATTTGAGGTCCAGTCTTATTACTATCAAAATGGATGTCAATGACAGAATACTCTGATTTGTTTTGATTTGTGCTCATTTTGTGTTTCTTTCAAAGGCAATCTAAGCAACTGTGCTTCATTTCGTTTGTGTCATTTCAATACATTTCAACTATTTCTGCTGTAAGTCACTTATACATGTTTAAAAAGGAATTGTGACAAAAGGGTCTTGACCTGTATTTTGTTTTCTCTCTCTCAATGCCGAACTGAATGCTAGAAAAAGAGATAACTCTATAATACTAACACAAACTAGAAACAACTAGTTTGTCTTTGCAAGAGAGAAGAAATGCGTAAATAGAAAGAAAAAACCATGGAATTTGCATGGAACTCATACCTAGGTTGTCAGAGTATCTCTTGCTTGAGAGAGCAACATAATGAGTAAAAATCAAAATCAATAGTGGTCTCAATACAAACAAAAGTGATAGAAGAACAGCAAGAGAGAACTTTTCTGTAGCATACATGGAATTCTGAAATCACAATCTCAAAATTTGTCTCCAAGACAATAGGTTAAAAAGTCCATCATCATTCAGTGTAAGTGCCAGCAATACCTAAACTGACGTCAGAGTAATTTCCACAAGCCCTAAATTGCCACGGAATCTGGATATAGATCCTTCATTTGCTCTGAAAACACTACAAAGTGTTTCACAGTATATAAACCTTTCAATTTCTCAGTATCTAACCTTTCAATTTATAGGTTTCCCTTGAAAATGCCCTTTGAAAGTAGTGTTTAGTCTTCTTAAGGAGTTGCCTACCTAGGGATAGCCTGCAAACACTGCCGTATACCAGCTTCTCGCATGGGTGCTTTCATTCCTTCCCTGTGGGATTCATTTTGCTCCTTTGTGCCAGTTACTTAAGCTAAACTGTGGGTGCTCTTGCTATGGAATAACAGTGTTCACAGAGAGAATTGATGTGCATTAGTCATTGCACTTTAAATGCCTGCTTTTGCCTATTCGTGAAGACCTCCCTGCACAGAAAAAACTCTTGCAGCCTAGGTATTTGAAATATTTCCACTGCATACTGCCTTCTTACGCAAATCAGAAGCAGATCTGTAATTTTTCAGTGCTACAATGTGGCTTATGTAAACGCTGGCCTTTATAAACCATCACAAATTTGTGTACAAGAATATGTGTGTTGAATGATGGCAGGACTAAAACTGCAACCTGTTTCTTTCCCTAGTTGTTTCTAAAAGGACCACAGTACTTCTTTAATTTAAAATTCTTCAATTTAATTTCTTTTAAATTAATCTATTCAGAGTCTTATAGAATATTATGTTGAAAGCCTATCTGATCGCAGGCATTTTTCAAAAGGCAGAGAACTTTATTATAAAATTAAGACTTGATAAGAATGCCTTCATATTGCCTCATTCATTGCTTCAAAACATTGATATTATCTTTTGCCAGCCATTAAGAATTGTTAGTCCTGAATCCAAAAGCAAATTGATTTGTTGTCAGTACACTGGATGTACTGGACAGATAGATCTCTTTTAGCATGTGAATTCAGAATCTGATTTCACCGTTTTCCTTGGACTGGCTGCACTCCCCCCCCCCCCCCCCCCAAAAAAAAAAAAAAAAAACTCACAAACTCAGCACCCTGCCAAATAATTGGACTTTCCTGGAGCAGCTGGTATATAATTTATAAATGAAGAACAGGAATATTTCAGCAGCACAGTAGCAATTAGCAATCAATGTTTCCACTGGGGCCATGACTTAAAAAATACCGTTTTTTTCTCTGAACATCCATATTTTTCTTTCATTCCTGCTACCAATGTTAATCAAGAAGTCAGTATTATTCAGAGCTCCCAGAAAATCAGAATTATTAGTCATAACCATTTTTTTATCTACTACCTTTTAGCTTCAATCTTCTCTCTTAGCTAATGGCTCTGCTCAAAAGGAAGTATCTGAGAGACATACAGCTTTTTCTATAGCTGTCGCCAGTAATAACATCTGAACATAATTTTGAGAAAACGAATGTGAAGGAATCAGAATCAGGTTCTATTTATACCCGTGAGTTTTTCAGCATAGTTAGAACAGGCATAAAATATATGTTACTGAGCTTATCAATTCACATACAGACAGGATTTCCCTTAGCAGAGTGGCTGGGAAAATTCGCCATAAACAGTCTTACATAAACCTTTCTGAAAGTCCTGGCGCTCTTTAGATACCTTCTGTATAGCTCATTATTCATGGTGTGGGTGATGTTCCAGCAACACTGCGGAGGAAGGAAGCCCCCTCACAACGTGTGTGCCACAACGTTTAGACCGTGAGCTTGGGTTATAAGAGCTTAAACTTGGCATTTATCTGCATAGTGAGAGGAGGAAGGTTTTACTAAGTGTTTTTTTTATCCTGGCTGTTTAGGTTTCTTATCGTTCTCAGGTACAGTTCTGGGAATCTCAGTTTCTGCAGTAAGGGAGTCTTGCAGCAGCATGTTCTGCTCTCTCCTCCTCACAAATGCCTGAACAAAATCATGTTTTGATAATGCTTTCCGTGGCAAGTTAGCATGAAATGGTGTTTGATTTAGTGTGTCAAGGCTGATTCAATGGCATAACGAATAGCAAAATGTGAGACACTGATCTAAGAGAAAAAATGATATCAGATCTCTTCAGTTTAATGCTTTCTTTTGGACGTAGGTATGAGACTCAAAGTTTTGTTTCTAAGGTGATGAGGAAGAATTAAACCTATCTTTTTTCTTCTTTTATAAATAGCCTATGACTGACACATTGTGTTGATGGAGATTAGTGAAAAGAAGCCATTAGAAATAGATTTTGAAAAAAATGATTTTAAATAAATTCTTACTGACTGGAGAAGATCTAAGTAAAAGAGCAGTATGGGAGGAAGTTTAAGAACAAGAAGAGGACTATAATAAAAAGATAAAAGACTAGATGAGATATGATTCATTTGATGAAACTAGTAAGAGACAGGAGAGATTTAGATGACTGTGACTGTGGAGCTTCTATAACGTGGATGAGAATGACAAGCTTATATGAAATGTGGAATTATTTTGTCTGCTGTATTCTGGAAATAGAAGCAAAGCAAGAGAGGAATTGCACCCAGAGAGAGAGTACTGTGGTAGAGTTGGAGACATCGAGAACATGGGCTATTGATATCACTGTTAAAACAGAGGGAAGAGACCAAATTACTGTGACCTGATGATAGAATTGAAAGCATTAAGAAACTGTCCAGAGAGCAAGAGAGCAACTAAGCTATACTGCTGAAATAGGTGGTCTGTAGCAATGTTTTTGTTTTTTAAAAAAAGAATAACAGTACAGAAAAAAAAATCAGTAGAAAAGGAGAGCTCAGACATGATGCAGCAGAAGTCGTTGGAATATAGGACTGCAAAGCATCATCTGCTTTGCTGCTACAGGCTTATGGCCAGTCCTGCAGATAACAACCTTAAAACCAATGTTGCACCTGTCTTTTCATGACATGAAATGGAACTGAGCTATAAAGACAAGATGGAAATTCTCCCTGAAACAAGTTTTAGTTGTGTAGAGGAGATACTTCTTGTAAATGCAATAGAAGCCAGACAAAACAAAGTTTGTGTTGAGTGGAATAAGTGAGAGGTATATTCACCAAGAATTTGCCAATCGCATGTATAATCTCCACCTATCTTAAATTCATTTTTTCTGGGACTGATGGCGTTTTTGTATTAGAGACTGCATACTTCTCGTTATAAACACCAGATACTCCCTTTTAGTCGTCTGATGGTCATTTGCTGTTGAAGAGTAAAAATTTTCCCTCCTTCCCCAAGGTCCTACCTTTTCCTTGGTATGTCTTTTATTGTAGCTACGGGACAATTATTAGACAATTCCAGGCTAAAGAGAACAAGAGAATTTAACTCCTTCCTGAGCAGGGCCTCGTTTATCTTAGATTTGTAAAATGAAAACCCTCTCTCCCTCCTTTCCAGTCAATTTAACCATCTTCTCCATTCTGTCTTAGCACAAGAAAGCCCCACAAACCTCAGAGAAAGCAACACAAACAATATTTTTGTTCTAATCACATTAAAACTGGAGCAAAACAAAAAATCTCAATCCCAATCAGGTTAAGTGAAAATACGACAAAGGCACATTTCCACTCAAGAGAGACACCTCACAGTCAGATAAAGTCGACTATATTTCGGAGTCATTGAACTGTTTTTTTCCCCCACTTACTACCTCTAGGAATTATTTTTCGAAAGAGTCAGATTAGGTTCAGCTCTGGAATCCATAGGGCTTTCACTCTTCTAGACCTCCAAATGCCATCTTGCCCCAGGAAATTGGAAGTTCGCTGTCATAAGCTCTGTAACCTGCTAAACCTGAGAAAAACATCTGAATCTGTGCCCATAGTCTTTGTCAGTAGGGCATCTCCTGTTCTTATTTTCTTTTTATTTGAGTAACTGAAGTCTCCTTTGCTGGAGAGCCACTGCCAAATGTTTGGAAGGAAAAACTGGGCTGAAACTGAAGCGGTAAAGGAAGCGCTAAAGATCTGCTGTCAAAAATTTGTATTGCTCGTTACTTTATAATCAGGGTAAGGCAAAATGAGTAGTGACTTGATACCAAGCTTAATATTAGTCAAGTGCTGTACTGTATAGAAAGACTTCTGAAAAAAAGATGTACTGCTGCAGCCTATTTTGTTTCTTTCGCTTTGAATGTTTATTAAAAGGCTTGAAATGTGTAAAAACAAAAATGCCAAGCCATATTTGATACATAATTAGAAAACATATTAGAAATAGTAAGGACTTTTTACTTTGCTCTGGAGTAAAACATACCTTTGACTGAAAACATTTTAACCAATATTTCTTCTTGGTTATTAATTTGGAAGTTTCAGTGGGCTCTAGTACTTTCAGTCACAAAATAATAAGCAGACCTTAGGACAGATAACTTTATCAAGTACTAAACAACAACAACAACAATGATAATAATAAGTTTTTAAATTTTGTAGTACCTGAAGGGAGACAGGATACCACTTATCGAAGCTATATATTGAGCTCATAGTAAGTCTGTTTTTGCAAAAAGATGTTTTCTTTGGAAAATCTAGGTTTTATCTGTCTCTTTGTGAGTTAGTCTTTCAATTAATCCAGTTTCAAAGGTGGCAGGATATAAACATGTTTGGATCTTTACTCATTCCAGTTATATTTAGACATATGTAATCAAAATAAATCTACTGTCATGATAAATAGACACAGTTAGTGTGCAGGTCTATTCAGAGTCTGAAAGCTTATTTGGTTAAAAAAAGACAAGAAATCTTTGAGGAAAAATGCATAATTGTAATTGAAAAATACATCAGAAAAATACTTGTTTTGTTTTTCACTGATCTAAATTAATATTTTAACTTCACTTGAAAAACACTTTTCATAATTATTTTTGCCTCTGTTACTACCACACTGCTACTCTTGCAAAAGCTTTTAGCTGTCTGAAGTTATGCACAGAATTTATCAGCATGATGCTGTACACAATAAAGATAACAAAGAAACTTATGTACCAGCACTGTTTTTCCAATTTGTTGCATTTATATGTTGCCCAGGAGGAATTACAGATTTGATTCAGTGACCAAGTCCTCTTATTTTGTAACATTAATACAAATGTTCTCATTCTTGGGAAAAAAAAATGTATTTTTAATTCCAGCTGTGTCTTTTTGTCTTCCAAAGGAAGATGCTCAGTCATCCCAATTTTAGAGAACTGATATGCAAAAATTGCCCGAGTTAGTTAATAGATGGGTAGAAACAAATACTTGTGGCTGCTGTGCTTGTATTCTTTCCGAAAACAGTATGGATCAATTTCAATTCATTTGTATCCACATGCCCTAAAAGCTGAAAGGTGGAAGAAAATGAGATGTCTGTCATCCAGTACGACTAACGCTCTCTCAAAGGGCAGTTCTCAGGAGTAGAGCGTTTGCCTAGTTTTACTCCCATTGGAACAATTATGAATATTGCAAGAGAGCAGAAATAGGACAGAAGTTAAAGATATCCCAGTTGTGTATTCTTAGCCCAGATTTTGGCTAGTCTGTTATTCCATTCAGTTTTACATTTGCTAAAATAGCCAGATTGCTTTTAGGTGGTTACCTATACCCTGAGATCATTTGAAATCCTCAGTTAAGAACTTTATTTCTTACTGTGATAGACTTCTAGATAGAACCTGTTTCTACCTGTATCAAACTAAATTTCATAAACAGCTTCCATGATAATCAAAATGATTGAGATAGCATCAGAAAAAAATTATTGGTACCTTTTTTTCCATTTGTAACAATGTTTATTAGATCCTCTAAACCTACAAGGCTAATCTGAAGAAATTAAGCGTATGTCCATATACCAGAAATGCAGAGGTATCCCGGTTGGCTTTAGTGTCAGAAGCATTATAGCTATGTTAGGTTGAAATAATATTCAGGCTAATTCATCATACGTTAGTTCTCGTATCTTGACTAAGTCCTTTAGCATTAATTTATGTATCTTGAGATGATACTGCAATATGTCATACAGGCATTGTTCTGGGCTGTGAGAGGGAAAGATCTACCTAAAATTTCCTATTTATCTATGAAAGGGGAACATGGGAGAAAAGTCCTGGCAATGCACAATTGCTGGGGTGGAAAGGGTGCTTCTGTTCATGTTTAATGCAAAATAGGTTCAGAGTCACTTCATACTGCTGAGAGAAGAAACTATGAAATAATAATAATGTAGAGGAATGTGAATCTCCTATCTGACTGCACTTTCTGAAAATCTTGGCATGAGCAATTTCTGCTTGTAATGAAAAAAATATTAAATAGGAACTGAAAATATGTAATTACTTTCTCAAACACTAAATGACATGTCAAACCACCATCTGACAGCACTAACGTAGAAATAGAGCTAACCAAAGCCTTCAGAGCGCAGACTGCCATGACAGCTTCCTACAACAAGAGAGGCAGAGACAGGCTGCAGAAGAGTAACATGTCTTTTACTGCTTCCTTTGCGATAATACACAAAGCTTAATGTCAGTCTAACATCAGAGGAGTTAACAGACAACATACTACCAAACCACATTCTTTAAAAGATAAATTCACCGAAATATGTAGGTTGTGAAGGGTAGCTCGAATATAAAAGGATGCATTATTTTATACAAATTATTACTCATATAAAGTAGTTAAATAATTTTGCTTCTACTAAATTTAATGAAAATTTTGCTAAAGATTTGACTGTGAATAGAATGAAGCCTGCTATTAAAGATATGTAATTGGAGAATGAGGAATTAGGACACTGAAAAACATGTTCTAATGAATCTTTCCACAACACACTCACCAACCCCACACACGATTTTACCCTGTGTCCAATGTTTCTATCCCCACAGAAGAGTTAGCAAAACGAAGCATACACATGCTTCTCGATTGCTGTAGTACAAAGTCTTACAGCTTGTCTTAAAGTTGCCTTTTTCAGCTATGTGAGCTAAGCAAGTGATTTTGAAAGGTGTGGGTGAGACTGGAAAATGTAATCTAGTTCACCAAGGAAAGGAGTAAAATCATGTGAAAAATTGAAGCTTCTAAGAGAATAACCATCAATGCCATGAAACGCTTAACATGAAGCTTACACTTCAAATGTTAATACACCAAGAGAATTTTTTTCCCTTTATTCTCCCAAATTTTACTGGAACACTTATTTTGATTTTTCTTTGTTGATTAACATTGAAGGTGGACAAAGAACCCACATAAGTAAGGAGGAATGAAAGCTCTTTTGTGGCTTCGTGTTCCTCTCTGATCTTTTCTATGAAAACTGCAAAGAATTTCAGCAGAGCTTTAGATCTCTCACTTTTGTATTTCCTGTGCTTCAAACACAGTTTGTCAAGCATTGCTTTCTATTTCATCCAATAAATTCAGTATTCACATACCTATAACTCACACATTTTAAACTCCATACACAGTTGTACAGTTTTCAGAGCAGGACAATATTAACTTTGAGTGAACTGAGTATTTGTGAGTATAAACGTACCAACGGCTAAAGCCAGACATAGTATAGGCTACAACAGTAGCTTAGCATGCTAGGCACTGGAGACCTTCTAGCAAGGGTTCACAAGGTTTCTGCATCTGAGTCAAAGTAAACTCTCTTTATTTGCTCAAAGGATTGAGTTGAAATTTTTTGCTCTTTTTCCTCTCTCAAGCTTTGTTGACAGAGACGTAAATCTGAGGAGCTGCAAGCAAAATATCAGCTTCTGAATGCTTATGCCTTCTAACCATGCTAGCCAATAGCTCTGTTAAACTTTTAAATATTTAAAGTTACATCTAACTGTGCCCCCACGATTCTTCGGGGAAGGATCAATTGTCTTCTATTTTGCCTCTGATGGGGGAAAAAAATGACTCCAAACCCACGCAATGATCCGAGGCAATGCAGGCTAATAAGTAACTTTGGATCGCAGGGCAAGGAGGTTTGAGAAAACAAGAGTTCTCCATCAAACCCATAGGTGAAGTTGGTGCATAGGTTTAGATTAACAAAGACAAAAGATGTGAGGGAGAGGCAGTCACTGCTGGCTGGCGACAGAACGAGTCTTTCCAGTCTTGACGATGCGCTCTTTTTGTCTTTCCATGGGTTGTCATCAGTCTCAATCCAGTCAAGTTTCCTGCCAAATGACTAGCTTCGATGATGAGTTCGTTGATGAGTTTTGAGATTTTCCCACTCATATAGCAGTGGAACAGGTGAAGTGCTTATTTTTGATAAAACTTTAAATGTTAATAAGTCTAATTGTAGAAGAGGAAACAGAGTAATTTTATAAATCCTTCCAACTTTTATTTTGCCTTTTCTGCATCACATCTGTACACTTACAAGCTAATTTTGAGTAATTCTTCACATGCTACTGGATTTCTATGTACTGGTTTCCCCAGAATCAAGGAGACCCCTATATATTGTCTTTCTTGGGTGCTTTGGAAACCCTCCCATTCTACACGCACACAGAATCCTATTTACTAGCAGCTTTGCAACCTTTCCTACCACATCCTGCAGCCACCTCTGCAGCTACAGAGCATGTAGGCAATTGCCAATGTCTGAGTAAAATGATGAGTATTAGGGGTATCTAAGGGGTATTAGGATGCTCGTGGTGCTAATGGGAAGGACCTGAGCAGAAAGCAATGAGAAGAAGAAATATTACATTGGTATCAAAGATACCCAAGTCAAGGACTCCCATTGTATCATTCTGTTCTACCGTACAGAGACGGCTGACGCTGCAGGCATATTACGTTGCTGCTCCAAAGATTTCTGCATCGTGTGTAGCTGATGCCGCATATTTCTAGAGTAGTTAAAGGTTGTTTCTGTTTCCTTCACTAGTGATGGCCTATATACAATCTGCAAGCTGCACCATTTCTAATGTCCTGCTATTAAAAAAATAGCCTCCTCAATAAACAGTTAAAACTGTTATTGGAAATAGTTGTCTAGGTTGATCCCAAATCTCACCATTATTACTGACTCAGACTGAAATAGTAACAGTAATGGTGGCCTACTCTACTCCTTGATACAGAAACCTGACAGTTTGACAATTTTGTCAGATACGCCTTTCCATGCCTATACCCTAAATTGCAAAAGTGAAATTTCAGACCACTTCAGTTTGCGTAGAGTTGCATTTTTTTTTCCTTCTTATGGAACTAAATCTTCATAAAGCAACTGCAAACTGCTGCCAGCCCAGTCTGATAATGTGCACAGCAGCAAATCATCAAATACTCATCTCAAAGGAGGTAACAAGAACAAGCTGAGTAACTGGACTGGCCTGAGTAGGAAGAATCTGGCAAAATTTTGAAATGCCATTTCGGTTTGGTGTGACTCTCTATCTTGCTAACCACCCTTCCTTCTGCAATTGGGTTTTATTCACTGTACTTGCTATGCGCTGTAATATCCAGAGTTAGTAGTGAGGTGAGCATTTGTGACAGTGTTAGTGAACGTGATAACGATAATGGTCATCTCTAAATGGAAACTTGGGCATCAGTTGTGCAGATCTAAAGACATAGGCATAAGTAAGAATCAGAACTAAAGTCTTTTGCATTCTTGTTTTGGTTAACTTAAGAAAATATTTCAGCTATTATTTGTCTGCATGGAGGCCATATAAAAGCAAATTTAATTAGTAGAATTTCCAAGATATGGGTTAAAATCTGCTGATTTCATTGGCATTGGTTAATGGCTGTGTGCAAAAATCATACATGGGCTTGGCAGAGATTGTTTCTGAATTTAGTAGAAATGAACTGTCTGTTGAACCAGAGTAAAGTATGTTTGTTTGCAGTCACCTGCTGATCTCCCTTTTTTATCTCGCAAAACGTCATTTTAATAACCTTATCTACCACATGCTAAATTCCTAAATTTGTTTCTGAAAAATGAAATGCCAAGAACTACAGAAAAGAAAGAACATGAGAGAAAAGCACAGGATTAAAAGAATAGGACTCAAAAAGAAAATAGAAAGGCAGTGATAATAATCAATAGACAAAAGTAATAAGCAATTCTGACTTCAGAGAGTACAGTCATGTTGCTGAAACTTTCCAGTTAGGAATGTTGGTGCTGACAACCACGTACTTAAAGAAATAATCTGAAATTTATAAACTGTAAGATTATTTCCTTAAATGTTCAGTGTAAACTGTATTCCCAAGTTTGCTTGAGTATCTGAGGGAAAGTGCTGCATGTCTCCAATTTGAACCAAATTTTAATGCTGAATTCCCATTGATAGCAAAGGGGTGACATGGAAAACTTCAGATCTCCAAGAGATGTCAGTCTGTTGTCTTGATCTGGGAAACTTCCTGTGCATGAAAGCATTTACAACTTTCTTTAAGATCAAGCAGCTGCTAAAGCTGTTTTCAGTGTAGTGCTTCAGATGCTTGAAGTATACCAAGCACTGAGAGTTTGTTAATATGTTTGACTCACAGTGAATATTATTCATTTCCTTGTGCACCGGGTTTGTTTACAAAAATCCGTAAAAACAGTCAACCAGAAGTATTAAAGAGCAGTGGTGACAATTCCTTATTGAATTTTAATTACTTTTTCAATGGCTTAAAAAGGACTGGGTATTTCACAGAAGTAATGAGGAACATGCTCACCCCCTGGTCACCAAGAGGCCTGATGGCTGGTAGAGCTTGGGCTAAACCTGGGGAGCTACTGAGTTCTCGCCCTTCGCTGCTGCTTCTCTGCGAATCCCTGGGCAAGTCGCTTAGACCAGCGTTTCAAGGGCATGGAGGTAGGTGCTTCACACCTGAGGCTGGATTTATTGCATCTCACCGAACACACAGGCAGAAAGGGATCCTCTGCTTCGTAGTCCTATAGCGGGGACTATTAATCTGATGTTGATATAGTGCTGAAAAAAAACCCAGGCACTTAAAGCTGATACATTATATGAGCTGATCACCATTTTATTCTCTGCTGTAAGACTTTACTGCCAGCTCAAATATTTGTGTAGCTCTAGGCAGAATGGAAAACATCTGCCCCACATACATCTGCAGTCACCCGTGAAATGACAGTCAAAAGACATTTAGTTTTCTCTACTACTTTTGTCATGGCAGCCATATATATTTTGTCCTGTAAGCTAGATCCGGTTTTATGTTGACTTGTTTCCCTCCTCCGTGTGGATGTATGAAGTTCAGGAAATTGCTGCTGAATTGTTGAACCCTCTTTTCAAATTCATCTTCTCTGCAGCATGGGGGCAACAGGATTTTTTCAAAGCAGAAGAAAATAACTTTTGGAATCAGATATGTCTTCATGTTTTGTGAGTGAGAGTGGAAAAAAATGAGAAACAGAAATAAGGAGGCAGAGTGCTGGAAGGGAATAAAGATACAAAGATACAAGCTCACAAAGAAATTATATTTTCAAAACTGGGGCTTCATCTGAGCGGAGGAAAAGCATAGGAGAGAGGGGAGAAGACATATTACTACAAGCAAATAATGGAGTTTTTAAAAGACTAATTGGAAAACTCAAAGTAACTTTGATGCTGTTGCAAAGGAAACAGAGAGATGTCTGAGGAACAACATTCAGATTCTATCTAAAATCCCTCTTTTATACTTGCTTCCCAAAATGGGTGTTTGGAAAGTCAATTCATCATCTCCACTATTTATATGCATACATTTTATCTAAATTGTTATTTGTAAATATCTTTAGAGACATCACATTTATAAAGGTTTATTTATTTGCAGATAAAATTGTACACTAAAAGAATTTCAAAGTAGATAAATCTCATATCCTAAATGATTTCTTGCTTACAGCAAAGACTGATGGAGTGATACAGATATGGAGAACCACCAGCAACTATCCTGGAACAAATGTTGTAACTAATGAAAGCATCATATACAGAGTTAACTTAAGACAGACGACTTAAAAACTTTTACATATTACAGGCAAAAATTTCCAAACTTGCTAAATTCTAAACTCATAAAAGAAGACAGATTTAGGGAACATTTAATTCCAAAATGTCCAATTTTCTTATAACATATATAGATAAAGATAGTTAAGTACCTTAGAATGAGGTAGAGTTAATTCAGCCCAAAATCTCCCATAGGAAATGCTGAGGAGGATAGTTCCTGGACTCCATTGGACCTAAACTGAATCTAGAGGACTCACAGGTGTGAATCCTGCACCAGATTGTGTCTTTTCTTGCAGATATGGAACAGCATCCTAATTTCAAATTTCAAATCCTGATTTACAACAGAAACTTAAACCAATATCTTCCTGAGAACTGAGAAAAGTTACGGATTTGAGGTGAAGTCCATGGAGAAGCCCTTGAGGTGAAGGAAATTAGGGAAAAACAGGTAAAGAAGAGGATGAATGGAGACATAAATATATTCAGAGTTTTTGTTATTCTTTCTGTTGACTACAGGGAAAACCCTGTAGAACTCTCATGTTTTTATATAGGGAAAAAACATAGAAATTGGACTAATATGTTGAAATTATCTGCTTCAGAACCAGAGTAAAAGCCATGTTTTCTTCCAAAAGATATTGCTCTTTCATCAGAAAATTACTTTAACTCTAGCAAGTCAACCCTAACTGAGCTTCCTCAACGCAGAGCCCTCCTCTACTACTGTTCTTCTGAAAGGGATAATTTGATCAAAGTTTCTTGCTCATTTTCTTTAACTTCCATGTTGGAAGCACTTCAGCCTCTCCTCTAGTCCTAGTATCGTGCCAGTTCTTGCTTAAACACATCTGAACTTTGACATTTGTTCAAGAGGCCTGCAGCAAAGGGGCTGGAATTCATTCTTATTTTGAGGCTTGCGCATAATTACCTTGCATCTAATGTAAAGTTGTCTGTATCAGCAGGGAGAAGCGTGCACATTTAGGATTCTTAAACTATGAAGTTTTTTTTTCCAAAAGGTTTGTTTGGGGGCAGAAAGCTGATCATTTACTGTTACTGCTTATAAAATGTCAGTTAGAATATTCATCCCCTGTGTAATATAAGAGCTGTAGGGGAAAATTTGCATTGGTCCTTCTACATCCATTTATTTAGATTTTGCTCCTTAAGAAATCTGCAGGACAAGAAATAATGTGTTTCCTTATTAAAATAGAAAAGCCAGTGAATTAACAAGTGAAATTTCATCTGTTACAAAATACATATGCAATCTACATTTCCCTTTCAGCAGAATAAAATATAGCCCCTATTTCTTTCTGAAGGTTGGTTCTTTATTTCAGTCAGGTTTCATTTGCTAAATGTAAGAAATTACAGCATTCTACAAAGTGCTGGGTTTAGATTTTTAATTATTGAACTCCTTTTCACTGGTGTCTTGTTATTTTGTGTTATGCTTCTTTTCGGGGAAAAAATAGTGGTGTTCCGAATTGCCATAACAACAGGCTGTACTCCTTAAAACAAGATACGCTGTGTGTCAAAGTAAAACAGTTGCCATGGTTACTGGTTGCATATTTAAAGTGCAGCAGCCTGGTTTAGTCAGTCAAGTTGCCCCTTTTTGAAAAATGACTGTATAGGCATCTCTCTACCAGAGTCAGTGAAGAGAGAGGAAAATATAGAGGTTGTTTAGAAAGGAACAGAAACCTCACTTTAATTTCTTTTCCAGAGTGATACCTTCTGATCCTGAAAGGTCACATCCTATTCTTTTTTTTTTTTTTTTTTTTTTTTTTTTTATCTTAAAAGCATACAAATAATGGATCCTGTCTTTTTTCTTAGGAGTCTCAAAAATTCTGCTCAGCTGCTCATGATAAGCTCCACCAAATAGAGGTTAACAGTATGTTAGCATCTCAGCATGTAGTTGCAAGTTCATAAAACCTGCTGGTGACAGTAATACATATTTATAAACTCTGTGTTTGGGAAGACTTAAAAGTAGCAAGTGAACTTAAATCAATTCCTTAAATCAATATCTGCCATGCCTGCAAACTTTGTGATTAGATGGTAAAAGCTGCTATGATTTTTTTTTTTTTTTTTAATAAGTGTCTACTCACTGACAAATAGGTTATTCCTGTCTAGGAAGGAAAAAGTGTTTTGCAGCTTAGATGTCTGTTGCACCACACTTAGTCATATCGTGTCATGTCAGATTCCTGTCCTTTTGGCACTAAAAGTTGATGAACCATCAAGAAAGTGACACTTAAGCCTCAGAAAAATGCAGAAAAGCAAAAAATGCAACATTTTAAAGGCTGTACATATGACCCACAATCACTTGACAGTTCTTTTAAAATATTAGGTGATATGACGAAAGCTGAATCAGGTACATTACCTGTGCACAGCTATTGTACAAATATTAACTAATCTTCTAGCATCCCTAAGAAGCGCTGTTAGCCTCGTTTTCCTAATAAGGATTTTGAGTCAGGGAGTCGCACAATATTATAGTCTATATACTCTACATAGACTCTCAGTCATGTCATTACTCATCCTATGTCTTTTGATGTCTACAGAAAATAATGGTTGCGTATGGAAAACCAGAGGATCTGCGGATGGGACTGGTTTCCTTTTGCCTCGCTCTTACACACTGACACTCGGCGCTGGATTAGGAACAGCAGCAAAACTCTGAGAATAAAAACGATCTCTTGCAGCAACAAAATCATGACCAGAATTTTATTAGACTAAGTAAAATATCACAGATGTCTAATTTTTTTCCGGAAAAGGGCAGTAGGACCCGGCCCTGTTCTTGCCGCTGGCGTCCCGGGCACCGCTCGCAGCGCGCGCAGCTTCCAGCCCGCACGGCTCGGGATTTCCTCGCTGCGACCGGCACGCGAGACGTCGCGTTTGTCCGCGAGGCGTTTTTGTGTCGTGCACAGGAATGCCCTTCTTGCAGCACCGGCGCAGCACCGTAGGGCACGGGAGCGTTCTTCGCCTTCGTCTTTTTCGTCTTTTTCCCCGGCCTCTGCAGTAACGTTCAAATTTCTCTTTAACGCAAAGCCATTTGTTTGCGGTGAGCATGGCATTCCAGGCTTTCACTTTAATCTGTTGCCTTATTTGCTCTTTTTAAATATAGCTGTTGCATGTATCCTCTCACACTATACTACTAACAGCTGGGGGGGGGGGGAAGGAAGTGTAAGTCTCAACATAAATGATTGGTATGACTTGTACAGATTGCTGCTGCACCTCGTCCTTCTCATTGCAAGGCTGGAGAGATTACTACAGGTGAAAAAGAATTCAGCACAGAGCTGAGCTGAATATTAGGAGCCTGGATATTCATGGTGACAGGCCTAGCATTAGTCAGCAGAGAAAAAAAAATGCAAATCTACTGTGCAATCCCAAACTCACTTTAAAATCTTGGTTTCCTGCAGGCAGACAGCACCATTTCCTCTGAGTAACAGACTCTGCTGGCTAGATGAATACATGCCATTAAATCTGGCATGCAGTGTTTAACATCACTACAATTGCAGAATAAATTCAGCAGCATTATTTTCCCCCTCCTCTTCTGCTCTTTCCCTTGGGCATTAATTAAACACAGCATTCACAGGCATGCCCGCTTTAGGAATGATTGTTCTTTGTATATTACAAATCTCAGGCTGTGAATGCATGGGATAGTTATATTAATTTCTAATCACTATTTTTAACAGGGAGCAGCTGGGCTGTATCTAGCCAGCAACAGATATTTGTAAGAATTTAAATACTTCCGTCCATTAGTATGCAAATGCAGAACCAAATAGAATCTTATTGCTAGGACAGTCAAACAAAATATTTTTTTTGAAAATATATGAATAATCAAAAGAAGAAAAAATCAGACCATGCTCCCTCTGGAGACAATTGTTTAACATTTATACTTAAAACCGGATGCCTCAGATGTTGGTGAAAATGCCTGTGAGAAGTTTGTAACTTATAAAAAAAATATCCAAATGTGTTTGCAAAGCATGTAAAAGGCGAGAAATCCATCAGATATATGTAATATTTCTGCCAGGAGAACATGACTAGACTGCAAATCACCCCAAAAGAAAATATTTGCCTTCCATAAAATGAGACTAAATATATAGTATAGTTTGAATTTTCTGTTTTCAAACTGAATTTCCTTACTTGGGCTTTCTTCATTATTTTGCCTTCACTGGTGTTTGCAAGAACATTGTTTATTTAGGGAAAAGCATATTCCTTTATGTAAGTAAATTCTGCTACAATCAGTCCTTGACCTAGATTCCTGCAGTTCTCAGAAATTATGTTTCTGAAGTAATTCAGAGACTCCAGTTCATAAGAGAGCGAGTTCTTGGAATGTGATATTTAGTCAAAGCTCAGTGTGTGAATCAAAATCGAACAAAATGCATATTGTTCCACTCTCAAAAGCCATTTTTAGCACATTCAATAATTACTTCACAGCTGGCTTTAATAAGCATATGTTGGAAAGGAGCCAGCTTCAGGCAATGTTTAAATATATGTCTAGCTAGAAATTAAAATGCATTATTGCAATCTGATTTTTAAACTAGTGGTTGTGAGACAGAGAGACCATCATTTTTAGTGCAGCAGTAGAGAGCTCAATGGAATATACATCCCTTCTTGAAATAATATAATATAGTTTGCCTATCAAGAAAGAAGTGGAAGTAAAATCTTAGAGCTAACTTGCAGTAGCCATTCTTTTTGAAGCTGATATTATTTAAAGAAAAGAGGGAGATAGGAGCAGGCTGTATCAACATCTAACCTCAATAATTAGATTAATAATTGAACCAAGGATCAGCATTGCAGTGTATCTGTGAAATCCAGAGATTATAGGTCAAAGCTGGAAAAACAGGAGGTCTTTGAGAAAAGAGGATATGGAGCAGGGAACAAGTTCAGGCCGGCAAGTCAGGAGCCACTTTCAATATGGAAATAGCAGAAGTCAAGCTGCGGAAATCGCAGAAGTCAAGAAAGGAACAAGGCTGTAGACAATTTTTCAACTTAAGGGGTGTTTCTGTACAAGCAGGAACTCATGGAACGTATGATTCAAGGAGGACATCTAAATTCTACCATGTTTTGAGCTGATGTAAAGGTTTGAAGTGTATGAGTTTCATTCTGTGGATAAGACTGAAGAGGTCATGCTAGCTAAGGAAAAATGGTATGAATGTCTTTGGTTGTAATATTGTGTTGTTTTTTTTTTTTTTTTTTTTTTTTTTTTAATTAAGAGGACAGTCTTTGTTGATGAATCATGTTTGCCATTTGAAGACCATGTTGGATTGTTAGTAGAGTTTGAAAGTCCAGGATCTATCTTTAGCCAAACATACCTTGACTTTCATTTGCACTTGACCTAAAGGATGCACCATTCACATAGAGGACAAAACTGCATACAGATCACTACCATGTGCAGCTTCTGCAAATGTCGTGGAAATGTCTTCTCGTGTAATCACAGATGCTAGTTTTCAAAAGCTCCTACCTAGCTGCTGGATAATGAATTAAACATTATTTCTTAACTTAAAAGCTGCACAAGGTTCCACCCACAGTATTGTGAAAGGTAGTTCCTCATAGAAAAAACACATAGTACAACGTTTTCAATGGAGAACTCCTGACCCTGGCATTTTTTCCCCCTTCTTGTCTGGCTGATCCCAGTTTTGCCTCTGGAATAAGTCAAAATGCTCTTCTATGAGATGACATACATGGTAATAAAAAGAGAGAACCGGCACCCTTTTGTTTAAATAAAATCTCCTTGAAATACATGAGTTTATTGAATGTGACACTTCACAGAGGTACATTGGCTGCAGCAGAGCTTTCTCTAAGAAGGATTTTTTAAACCGGAGACATTGCCTTCAGCAAAACTTTCACTGAGAAGTTTCATTTTAATATAGAGCCTTCTGGTAACTTCCCACGCTACAGAAAAACAAGAAAAGGAATGAGAGAGCAAAGAAACAAAGAAGAAAGAGCAATTTTGAAATCTCATGTTTTCATAGATGTGTTAGCACACCTTTGCATTGCCTTTCATTCTAATGAAGACCAAACCCAAAGAGCAAAACCTCGAACTTGCTATGAAACTGGATAGTTACTTTCCACAGAGCTTTAATACTAAGCATAACCCAAATACCTAGCCTACTCACTTTCTGTAAGGGAAGATGGGAAGAATAGAGTGCTATCAAGTAATTCAAAGGATTATCATACTTGGGATCATTTTTCATATGTAACAACTAAGGAAATACAGGATACGGTCTACGAAATCAGTATCAATTAATGAACCAAGATTTATGAACCAAAATTATTGAATCAGTTCATGAACTCAGCATGAATTTTATTTCTCACAAATGTAACTAACTCTTCTTAATGACTGAAAATATTTTCCAAATGATTGATCAAATCTGTATAAAAAAAGTCTTGTGTAATACTTGCTAATTCTAATTCTAAAACTTTTTCATGATCATTGTGAAGACACAGTGATACACAGGACTGATTCAAAGGGAAATCTTCCAGTGGTAGAAACACATGCCAAATAAAAATTTACATGAAATGAACCGTATGAATGACTGCTGAATTCTCAAATTTTCAAAATCTGTAATCATTTAATGACATAATGGTTTTCAACTGCTTTATTTTATCTGGCAATTTATTAATAGCATTTAGATTACAGCCACTTAGAGCAGAGTCCTGCCAATAAGAAAAGCAAACAAAACCTTTACTGATCTGTGATATGAACAGTGTAATTTTGTTGTCACAGTACACATACCGAATCCGGAAGAGTTAGGCCATGAGAGAGAGAGATTCCCGTTGGAGTGGTAAAGAGGGGAATTTGGAATCAAAGGAACTTGCCACCATAAAGACTACAGCAGCTGGAAATAGTTGGTTATCATTTGACTGTTTGCACATGGACTAGACTTCTAGCACAGGTTAAAAACGCATTAGCTTTCTTGAAATTAATTATATCTCTCAGAGAATGATGATAGGATATTTTTGCCTCATGTACATGCACTTTCTTATATATACATCTCATTGAATGTAAAATATAAGTACCTTAGCAGTAGTTAAAATGTATTTGGTTAGAAGTTTCTTTAGCCTTTTGTTCTAAAAGAACATGCAGAGCAGAAGTGAGTTCTGAACTTAATCTTCAGTACAATTCAGCAGAATTGTCAGCCTACTTCAAGTTCACATTGACTTTGTCCACATTGCTTAGCTATCACCATTACTTACTCATCTACGTCTCAACCTCTTTTCTTAATTATGTTCATGGTTTTAGAGGTTATTTTGAAAGGTGTTGTATGTTTTCCGGATGTATTTCTTGTTTGTTCCAATGCATATAATCTCAGCCTACTTCAACTGGCTGATAGTATTTTAGTGAGGCAAACAAACAAAATCTAATAGAAAATTTCATTTCTGGTGTAAGTCTAATGACACCAATTGAGTTAAATTAGATTTTTTATCCATGACTTAGTGGGACTTTGACTTCTTCATTGTGAGCTAAGGTCTAGTAGACAACATTTTGTAGCAACTCTGGTTGAACCAGGCTTGGTGGCATCTATTTTCCTTTGATGTTCAGAGAAAAGATTATTCCCTGTGTAATTAATACATTCACGCATGACATCTCTGCATATAGAGATACCAGCTGCATTGCTTTAGAAGGCCTGCATATTCCATTGCAGTAGGAATGCAAAAAAGACTGTCTGAACTGTTTCAGAAAGGGACACACAAGCTTACTAGGTATTACTGTCTCTTTCACAATATAATTAATGCCAGTATTGCTATTCAGACTTTCAAAGTCACTAGTATATTACTTTTTCATATTTGCTTAATGTATATTATTGTAGATGACTCTCTAAACTGTGATTGAATGAATTCAGTTCTAAAGTCGGAAGCTGACAATAAATCATTCTAATGAGGCTCCTTCCATTTGTCATTGAACATGACTGTAAATGGAAAAAGAAAATTATCTACATTTGTATTTTGTTAAGTAGATGTTGGATTTTTAAGTATTTGTTTGACATCATGGGTATGATTTCCATGTGCAAGAGTTCTGCTCATGATTTTGTATCTGCTTCTTTCGGTTCTTTGGGTTTCTTTACAGTTGCACTGTTACGCTTTGCAAATGTCCAGTTAGAGGATGGGAGGTCCTTTTATACTAAACTAATAACAACTGTTTGATTAATTACTTGCTAAAGGGATCGGGCGATCTGTTGTTGATTAAAGCTCTGATTATGTCTTCTGAAACACAGTCCTGGGTAAGTTCAGTTATGGTTTTAGATAAGGCAGCAGCAACTTAAACTTTTAAAATTAGTTTCACCCTGTAGCTGTGTTCTCTAGCTACATTTTAGTAAATCATCATGACTCTGTGCGATTAGATCACTAAACAATCCAAAAATCAATGCATGGAAGTCAAAGAATGTAATAAAAAAATCATATTTAGAGCTATGACACTGTCATTTGTTTATAATCGCATAAAAAATTGGTTACTGGTCAAAATCTAATACTGTCTGCTACACAAAACTGTCCTGACTAGAGACTATTAATATCATATAGACTTCAGCACTGCTAAGTTTTCCAGGGAGGAGTTGGATCTTTTTTCTACTACATATGATTAAATATTTATCACAAATTATATGTATACACCCTAAAGGTCTTACGGTCTGTCTTCACCCTATGTACCCTCGTCTTCGGGTGGTTCAAGATGCCAATTTGCCTCGTCCACCTGCTAGTCTTTCAAACAAACACGTATGTTCTGGTCATCTTATTTAAGAAGGAACTCGTGCACGAAAACGCTCAGCAATATCTTGGTCTCTCTGAAATCACGCCTTCAACTATCCCTTGCTAAATACGATTTGTTCAAAAAGTCCTTTTCTCCTAATTCTGTTTTGTAAGCTTTAATAAGGTAAGTAATGCTTTGTCACTTTCTAATTTGATATTGTGCATAATTGCTTCACTTAAGAAAAGTAGAAACTAGTTGTGACACAAAAGACCAGGTCAAGGTGTAAGTTCTGAAACCACAAATAAATTTTATGTGTAATTATCTGAGTATTGTAGTTCCTCCCATGACTCTTGCTAAGTTTTACAGGTACTAACAGCTTACCAGGGTAGTTGTGCAAAGAAGATATATAGACAGTAGAATAACTGCTATATTGTCTTTAAAGAAATGAGAAAATTAACCAAACACCAAATAAACAACCAAGTTATCTGATAACTTGATAGATGGCCAAGCCAAATTTTTGAATGCATATTTAGGCAAATGTGCATTACGAAAAGCTTTTAAAATGGCATGTTTTATGTGGTAGATATAAATGATCACTTCAGAGCCATTATGGTCTATTATGTAAATAAGCATTCAGAGACTTTGGAAATTTGTAATTATGATAGTGCAGTCGCTGTAAATTGACTTTCCATAAACGTTTTATGAGGCATTTGTTAATAGCACCACTAAGGTAAAACTCCTAATTAAAACATTTTACCTTTATGCCACTAACAGATTTTAAGTGCATTTGAAAAATAATCTGTTATAAAGTATTTCTCAGTTTAGCTTTGGATCCTCATACAGTACTTTATTCTGTTGTTTATTCACCAAAAATAAAAAAAGATGTCGGAAGACACCTCTAACATCTGGACTAAAAGGCTACTATAACATGAGCTTAAAGGTTCAGCAGTTTTCCTTCCTTCTTTCCTATGTTTTATAGAGAACATGTAAATGCATTTTATTTTATATTGAAATTTCAGTTGTGGCGGAAGGAGAAGGCGTATTGTACCTTTCAGCCTATTCCTGTTTACTTCCGGATAATCTCCTTCAGAAGGAGAGGTCTGGAGTGGGGAGTCTCCCTGGAAAAGACAGTTTCTGTAAACCACAGCTTTATCTATTACTGCTTATGCGGAGCAGCTGGCTTGGAAAGTAGCACACGATGGTTTAGTCTCTGATGTAGCTGGTGACTAAAAGTCAAATTGTGCTTTATAAATTCTCTCCAAGAAAAACAGGTATGGTTTTCTTACATTCATATCCTAACAATATGTAGCTCTCACTAAGTGGAAATTAAAGTGAGGCCTGAGGGCACAAGGTGTAGCATTCTGCAATATGGAGTAAAAGATTCCTCATCCTAATTACAGAATTTCCTGTACTGTTCAAGAATCTGGTTTGATCTTTTTTACATCTCTGTGACTGTCTGTGGTCTGATTCTATCAGACAAAAGTAAAATTAAAATATTGGCCAAGTTCTTGAAATATCCCATCTACTTACATTTGTTCTCCCATCCCTGTACTAATTTTGAGCAAGACAATTCTTCTGCCTCTGCTGATCTCTTACACCCTATGGAAGGGTCAAGATAGCAGTTTCAGTGTAGCCATGAGATTTTTCTATTTCTCCAACATATGGAAATGTTTAAGAAGGAAGGAAATATTATTTTATTGAGAAGACAATATAGTTTATTATTCTAGGACTTCTAAATTTAGGGATTTAGAGATATTATGAAGCCATCATGACATCATAACTTTCTTAGGAAGAATTCACCTCTTCAGAATTGAGTAAGAGAGTGCCAGAAGTAGAGATTCAGTAAATACAGACATCACACAAAATCTGCAAACGAGACAGCATATAAAAGTTCACAAAGGCTAATCTGATCACATCACAGAGATACTACGTAAAATCCTCTGGTGTAGCAGAAGTTTCCTTTTTGTTCAAAATCAGAAGATCATCATTCATCATCTATTTTATGTGCTTTATGCAGCTTCCAGCCATCACATTTGGATACAGGGATTTTATAAACAAGGTGGCTCTTTGTGCCTTCCCCTCAATCTCCTAGGTTTAAGTACTAGACATCCTGCTCCTCTCAACTACTAAGAGCTTATTTGCTACATAAGGAATAAATGAGTTCTCTGTTCTCTGTCACTTTTTTCATGTTCTGATGTGCAGACAGAAAGGAGACAGGAGAGAGAAAAGAGCCAGTAGCTGAAAGTCAGACCCCTCGGAGGTAACTGCAGAAGCAGCCTCCAGATTTTGCATTTAGAGAAGAACTGGGGAAAAGAACATTAAGAGGGAGGGAACAAAGGACAAACCCAAAGACACAGAAAGAAGAGCAGGTTGTGTATCTGTTAATGAATGCTGTGGAGCAACTGGCTTTAATCTGTAAAACTGATGTTAACTAATATGGCTAACATTTTCATGGTGGGGGGTTTGTACAGAGCCTTGTTGACTGAATATGACAGTCATATGAATATGACTGAATAGCTGTCTAGGCTTCTGAATGCCTCTCTGAAACAATAAGAAGCTCTGAAAAGTTCTCCACTTGCTTACATTTCTCTGTAAACAAGCTGTGGGTCTGCATCTCTGATTTTTTTATCGTTATTTTGGAAGGTGGTTAACTGAGGAAACAAGGCTTCAGCAATTGTTCTGGCCTATTCCACTCGGTAAATTTTGATCCTCTTGGAAACAACTTCACTCCAATCTGGCAGGCGCAGTAGAGGGTTTTAAGTAATTAACTTCCTACAGACTTAGAGAAAATAGACAGTAAGGCTGAGAAAAAAAAAACGTGATGGAAGGCAGTAGTGAGAGCTCAAGTGTGGCATCAGGCAGGAGAAGATCCTTGCTGGAAAGACCCCCTGATCATGGAACCACCTTTTGTGTGTGTACTATGGGCCTTTCTCATCATATTCATGCTTTTGCAGGTTATATCTTTTTGAAAAAGAAACTACTTGATTACATCTTATGTTAACATACAAAGCAATTGATACTGTTCTTTAACAGCAAATTTGGAAGAATAAGTAGAACAAGGAGTAGCAATGGTGTTTTTTCCAACAGTAAACTTAAATTTTGGGGTGAAGGACACAGAGAAATTATACATGGCAGACATGTGTAGCACTGCAAGTAGAGGTGGTGTTTTTAGCAAATAACATACCAGAATGATAGTTCTTCCTGCATTTTAGTTTAAATTCCTGTAATTTAATCACACATTGCCCAAGATGTAAGGCTTATCTGCCACTCTTTTTTTTATAGCTTGCACATATTTTGCGAAAATAAATAGAAACTTTACTGGAATTCTAATGACAGCTGTGCTATCAAATGTCATCAGAACTGCAAACTGGCAAACATTTTAAAATCCACTCTTTGACATTGCTTAAATAACATGCATGAGACCCTGAGTTGTACTCACTTCTGCTAATTTCCCTGAATTAATATGCAAGATTCATTCACACTCAAATATCTCAGGACAAACAGATTTCAGGAAATGCAATAGAAATTGGTCAACAAAAACAGATGGGTATCATGGGAACCTGGAGTGGAAAAATAATATAACAAAACATATGGGTGGTGCATATAGCTAGTTTATGCATCTTTGTGATCTTATTACCATTACTTTCATGTTCTTTGTGATTTTCCTTCACTTCTCCTTAAAGGTGCATTAAGTTATCCCTCTCTACAGGGCATGGAAAATAAAGGTACCTCAAGCATGCAAAGAGCAAAGGTGGTTTCAAGCACTGGGGCTAAATCTCAACGGAAAGTCAGTTGCTGCAAAGCTGAGCAGGTACCTCCCTTCTAAGAGCTGAAGAACAGAATTAGAGTTATTCTGTATAAAGAAAAAATTAGAGATTTAAGAACAAAAGTGATAGAGTCACGCATGTGCTGGAGGGGGTTTGAACAAGCAGATGCAAAGAGTAAAATCAACAGCACGCTCCAGCCCACTCTGGCGCCGGGCTCGCTCTGGGCCTCCTGCACCGCTTTAAACAGAATAATTAAATTCACCAGACCAGAGAGATTCTCCAGCTTTGCCATTAGGGCGCTCGTCGGAGATCAGACCTCATTTCCAGTGCTCGTGCCGGTCAACGCTGAAGTACCTGACGTTACTTACTGGCCGCGGCAGCGACCGCGAGGAGGTTTTCCCCTCCGTCCTGAGTTCCCCGGCCACCCGGCCACGGTCACTCTGTCTCTTTGCTTCTTCGCTTGTGTTTAAAAGGGAACCGAAACTGAATCAGGCCTTGGAGGCCTGAAGGCCTCCGTAGGTCCCCCGTAAGGGACAGAAGCGAGTTGCTGAATCCACTTCTACATGAAGTCCTAAAGACTATAAACAAACAGGGATAGGCAAACTTATGAATTTATGGTCTTGATTTGAAAGCCTACGTGCCATGTTAAGCCTTTTGATCAATCTAAAATTTAGAACTTCAGAGAGGCTTGGAGAACAAACGAAACTAAGTATTTACTGTAAGAAAAAATTAGAAAAATTTTTGCGTATCCAGCAGAGGTGTCCAGCAAATATTCTAATAAAGATATTGTATTAACTACATTGTACCATAAATACTAACTTTTAAATGAAAATACATTGTTTAAAACATCTTCCATAGCCTGGGGAAGAATGTTTATATTATATTTTTGATTAAAATGTTTTTGAGCAATTTGAAGTCCTGCAACTATTAATTTTTCCTACAGTAGATTAGCAGAGTATTTTTCTTTCTTGTGTATTCTTAAAATGAAAACTCTCTTCAGTCTCAGAAAGGCAAATCTGACAAAAAAGCTAGTATAACAGATTAAGATATGTACATTTTAATTACTAGAATCTGCAGAGGATCAGTAGCAATCTTATGGAAATGAAGAATTTATAGTTTTATTACAAACTAGGATAAAAACACTAGAATTTATCTTAATTTGTATCAAGAAAGGGTAATTAGGAAAGATACCAAGTAAAGCAAGTCAGCACTATGCTATCAAATTATTGCAACACATATAATATCTCATCTACTCTTTATCAAATGAGATGAGCTTTTGTTCATTTTCATCATAACAAAATAAAAAATGATTATACATTAGTACTGGTATTCAGGGATTTGTTCCAGTAGACAATTACTAAGGAACTGGAGATAGCAAATGTTTAAATAAAGGGTTGTATAATCATATCTGTGACCAGAAATTGGAAATGAATTCAAAGGTGTTTTCTTTGCCTACTCATATTCAATTTAAATACAGGCAGAATTTGAAGTTCTAATATCTCTTCAATTTTCCTTCCTGTGCCTGTGTGTATATGCATTTTCATTGAAAAATTGATAAAGACTATGAAGAAATGTTATTTTCATAGGAAACTGTATTAGCAGTAGTATCCTAAGCAAATATTGACACCAATTTCCTGTCTAGATAATTACTGATATGTGTTTCATGTTCCCTCTCTTGCATAGCATAGCTAAAATTCCCCTTAGAGTCACTATGCATTCTAAATACACAACAATAACAAGAAAACTCTAACTAAAATCCGATAGTAAAGCTGCTAATAACTGTACTTACTAAAACAGTTTGGTAGATCTTGTTTAAGAAAAGGACAATAATCTACGGTGGGAACCATACACAGAGTTGTTATGTCTTGATGGAACACTTCTCAGTGTGAGCTGATGTGGCTCAAAGCTTGTTGCCATTAAAATACCTCCAATATGAGATATTTCTAAGAATTTTTGATATTGCTAAGCATTAGAAATTAATTAATACTAATTCTTTATGTCTTTGTATGTTTCTCCCTATATTGACGGAAGAAATAACAGGGGAAGTCCAAAAAAGAAAAAAGAAAAGGACTTGATGCTGTGATCACTGAGGTCAATGATACAGCTCTCTCTGACTTAAATAGATCAAAATTAAGTCATATGTCTTTGGGGTATCATCAGTAAGAGCATAATTTCCCATTGATCTAAGAGGATCAGGATTTCTTCTGAGAAATAGTATATAACACAAATTTTTGTCAGGCGCAGATAAATGCTATCAGAGAGAATTAAAAAGTAAAAAAAAAAAAAAAAAAAAAAAGCAATAGGTTAAAAAAAAGAGACTATTTGCAGAGCAAGTTCATATTACCTTAAAAAATGAATAGATATAGCATATTCTCCAAGACGATGAAGTTAATTAAGAAGATTTCTTGAATGTTTGCTTTAGAAAGTATTAGAGATATTGAATGGTATCCTGGCGGCGTGAAGTGGAATGGTGAATTTGCAGAGGAGTAAGTCATCAAAGAGATACCTGCAAAGTTAAAATGGAAGATCATATAATTGAGATGTAGTTTCCCAACATCTTCCCCAAAACATACGGTTTTCAGCAAAAACAAAAACCTTAGAGTAGTAGTAAAAGGTCAAAGCTACATGTATAAGAATAGAAATTAATAAGCTGATCATAATTAAAAAGTTATTTTTTATTATTTCGGCACTAGTCTATGTATAAAGTTTTCTTTTGAAAGAGTGCGCCATTTTACTAAGCAGATTTCCTAGATGTATTCAATCAGAATAATAAGCATGTAGAAGAGGCATCAAATTTGATACTTGCAAGTTTTTAGGATGTAAAAAATGGAAGACAGTAAATTCAATCATTGCCAGAAATTTACTTCTCTTGTCTAGGTATGTCTTAAATATGTGGGAAAATTCACATACATCTACAGCATTTCTAAGTAACCCAAAGCTACCACCAAAATATTGTTATGAGCTAGGTATATCAATTTCAACTGTGTTCCAGTGATGCTGACTTTTGAACTTGTAAAGAAATAGGACTATAGCTCAGGTCAGGGAATTTTATCATCTGCTAATACAGCTATTCAGTGCAGTTTCAATTCAGTGTAATACTGTTCACTCACACTGGCATGAATGAAGTCATTTGTATGCATCACGCTGACCAACCTGTTACGCTTAAGGTAAGGTCTATGGTTTCAGAAACCAATATATTTGCACGGTGCTAGTATAATTGTCATTGGTATGACTACAGTACCCTTGAGCTCCAGTCATGGCTCTACTCTCTTAAATTATTTGCTGCAAAACAAAGAACTAAAAAAATAGCGTTTGCTCAAAAAAGATGGATACAGACAGATTTTGTTGCATCACTGGACTCTCTCTCCCCACATTATTAATCACCTTGACAGTAGTTTCAGTACATCATTTTTAAATAAAAAAAAAATCTTAAAAAAAATACTGATTCAAGTTATGCAATTAGTCTGAAAGATGCTGCTTTACCACTAGCTGAATCAATTGTATTGAAATATTAGAGAAGATACAGAGCAGATATGTTGAACCCTACTGCACAATCTATTAACATTCAAAATTTCCCCTGATTAACTGAGTGATAAAAACAAGACTGAAAACAGGACAAGATAAACTTTATATTGTCATTTAATCATAATAGTATTTAACAATATTCTAGCTAATATTTGGAAAAGGACAAAAATCTAGAAAGAAAATGCTTGTTCTGAAATAGTATTTCCTACTTTCATCAACTTTTTCATCTCTAAAAATTTCCCTGTCTGCAGCTTACTGTTAAGCCCATTTCCGTCAGCTCTTGTTTCTCAGTTTAAATCTATTTTTATCTTATTGATGAGTCACTCGTCAGTCTCTGGTATAACACATCCTGTGTTTCTCCAGATAGTCTCATATGCTTTTTATATAAAAGGAGAGGAGGACTATGTAATTGCATCGTGACTCTTTATTCTATTTCACTCTAAAAAGGATATTAAGATGATATTTATTTATATCCTGAATTATTCTTCATTTTTTTTCCTATAAAAACTTCCATCAGGTTCCTATGTGTGTATTTAGCCAGGTTTTCTACTACTCCTCACCCACAGCCTGTATAAATGCTGCTGTTTGTTTGCCTATGCTGCATGTCAGTTCAGCTGCAGCTGAAATCATTAATTCTTGTGTAATTATAGTGGTGCCATTCAAACAGCTAAAGTTAAGGTTATGTCAGCAATTCCATTACAAATTCTTAATTTAAATGGTCTGCAATAACTCATCCATAAAATACGCTTTGAGCTGAACCCTGGCTTGTAAGGTTTCAAGCCAGGAGCGACTTCTTTTTGAAACCAAAATAGGAAAAAACAAACAAACAAAAAAAAGGAAAATAGCACTCTAATCATTTCAATGATGAATTTAGTTCTTGTGAAAAGGCTAAATTTACTGCCCTAGCAACTGAGCTCTGTTAAAAAGTCCATGGTGACACAAGAGGCATATTACAAGTTTCTTTTATTTTGCTTCAATTTGACTTACAAGATTCTGATCCTATAAGATAAGAGAATTTTTTGTGCGCTCCTTAAACTGATCTTTGCTCTAAGTCTGACAGCAAGAGAATTATTTAATAACAACAATGGTTGTATATTAAGTATATTAAGGGACCAATTAGTGGCATCTATGCCAGCCAGCACAAAGGACTTATACCACCAAATTACACTTCGCATTCTCTGTCACCAAGGGACCGTCCTGGGGTAGTATGGGCCAAACCTGAATGGGCTTGTTGAGGTGAAAGGTTTTCATCACTTCGTTCATCAGCCATCCGCTTCCCCTGTTCCTTGAAAACCAGTATGGAAACAACTGAAAGGCACACAGACTGGGGCAGAGGCAACACAGCCATTCAGGTGTGTGAGCTCAGAGGCTTTTCGCATTCTTGTTTGTACGATCTTTAAATAGTTTCATTTTTTCTAGATTTTGGAACTGCACCAAAGTACTCAACCCCTCTGTACAGAGCCCCTCTATATGTATTTTGAGATGATTAGCTAAAAGCGTCTTCCTAGAAATTTAGCCAGCACTCTTGGTCACAGTAGGACAGGCTCAGTCCAAAAAAAAAAAAAAAAAAAAAAAAAAAGCCCCCAAATCCAGCTGTAACATGCCAGTATGTCCTTGCCAGGTGATATTTCACAAAGCGCAGTTTAACAGATACAAAACAAGCAGCTAGGAATGCTCTGTTGATATTTAGATAATATAATCCCCTTTTAGTCTGATGCAAACTACAGTTGGCACAGCTCAAACATCATCTGGAAAATAGGTTAATCACTAGATTTAAAAATGGATTGAGAATTTTCCTAGTGAAGTGCTCTGGAAACATTTCAGGAAATCAGAGGTGATTTTCATGGCACTTGAACAGAAACATTTGACTTTAAACTACTTATCTTATTACAGTCAATAGTAAATTTTCTGTTATCAGAAGGTTAGGATCTCACTCTCACTCTAAGGATGAAACCAGAGATGTTAGTTAGTCTTTATCATTTGTGGCAATATTGCCTAGAAAGACCCCACGAAGGTAAGGACCTTGTTATGCTTAGCGCTAAGCATATGCATAATCATTAATTTGATTTCTTCCTGGAAATTTTATAAGCTAAGAATTTCTAACCATAATATCTAGAACTGACAAAGGTGGAAAAAAGAACGTGATTTTGTTAATATATGGTAAGTTAATAAATGGATTTTTTGATTCATCAGAGGCCACCCAAAATCTGCAGTAGAGCTAGATACTAGTATATCCTGGAGTATTTCTGTAGTTAAAAATGAATGATTTATTTCTGAAGTATGACCAATATTCAGTAGACTAAATGTAGCTGTAAGTGAAAAAAAAAAACACATGGAATGCCTTACAGACTTTAAATTACATGAAAAGAAAAACAAGGTCGTACTTTGTAAATGCTCAGGGTTATAGATCGTCAAATTATAGCTATCTACTACAAACCTGTTCTCATATCAAATCTAATGAAGGTGTGCTTTTTGGGGGGATTTTTTTTTCTTTTATTTGATTGAGTAGGTCTCAAAATTAGTCTCATTTCATTTAAGTTTGCTGCTCTATTGTCTTTTTTTTTTTCGTTCTTTGTCTTGGTTCTACACACTGCATTTCAGTATTTGCCAGGTAAGAGAAGTCCATGACTGAGGAAAAACAGTTCAAAAAGTTGTTAGCATCATTTAAAAATATTAAAGAAAGTATTCCATAGAATACTTTCCATATGAAATCTTACTGATAAAGTTCTATTTCCTCCTGGAAGAAAAGTCTAAATAAACGAGTCCTTGCAACAGTAACTGCAGTGAAAGGTATACCTTGGTTTCTCTGCACTGCTTGCACCCAGCACTGCTCTAGTGTGGCTCATCTTTCAGGGGCCAAGCCAATATTCTGTCTCAGCATTACGCTGTGCTGTGCGGTGCCTTTCCAAGATAGCTCGGGAGTTTCTAAAATTCAGGGGCCTCGCAGACAGATTTTCCAAAGAAAAGCAGAGGTGGCTGCAATCTAGGAAAACCAAAGCTTCTAGCTTTAAAATTCTAGTAGCATTTTACAGCAAGTAATTGCCGTGTAAATTACAAGATCTATATAAAAGACTGTGCTGATGTTCTAATCCATACTTAACTCCCAATTGCAGAATTTACCTTTCAAATAATTTCCTATGTAAATAGCGACGATAATTAAAAATGGACAACACTGAAATAACTCATGAGTTATTTCTCTCTCTCTTTCTTTTTTTTTTCCCCCCCCCCCCCATCTTGCAGCACGTCTGTACTGTTAACAGTTTTGCAGTAAGGAAATTACTCAGTCAGGTAGGGCAGTTAGTTGCTCGTGTGGACAGTTTTGGTGCTCATCTTCATGACACAGCGAAAGGTAAGGAACGGCATCTTATCGGCATGGATGACGTCTGTTTTGTTTGCTCTCTGGATCACTGATTTTTGATGAGGGGTTCTGCGGTCATATGGGAGTCACCCCTTTCCGTTCACGGAGCGCCAGAAGGACGCCCACACCACGACAAGGTCCATGAATTCAGCAGCGGTCTGCACAAGCAGCAGCTATTGCTTGAGCCTGTTAACTGCTGTGATTCACTGATTCAGCGGACAACCTTCTTCACAGCCACGAAGAGAACCCGTTACATCAGCTCTCTGTTCTTCCACACTGGCAAGCAAAAACGAGGGAAAACCGACAGTATTTGAAAACAGGCCAAGTAAAACGTTCAGCCCAGCTGACCTGTACTTAGCAGTGAATCGGTTGTTTATCACGGACTACCTGCAAACGCTTGCAAGGTTTCCCGCTAGACACTGTTCCCCAATATAGTCAGTTTGCCATGCCTCGTGAGCAGAGAAGCCCTTCAACTTCTCTCAAGCAGAGCTCTTAAGGTTATTTTTGACGGAGAGATAGGCTTGATTTCAGGTATGAATAAATAAGTGCAAACAAAACTATTTCTGTGCACGATCACGAGAATCTGGTGGTTTGTATCGTTTATTCAGTTCCAATTTTGCCGTTCTTTCCTTCTCTATTAGACATTGCAATATGTCTAATATCCTGGACAGTTCTCCTGTCCAGGATAACATGAGCTGACTTTTATTCTCTTGTATAATATTCAGAATGTTCTTTAAGATGCTGATTTAAAACAACAAATAAAAAAAGAATTACAATCTGAACCAACCTACATATTATCCCAATAACTACCTTACTGCTTGTTAAGAGGTCTTATGTGAATCCAAAATTGCTTTTCTCCCTCAGATTCTTATTTTCTACTTTCTGCAAAAGAATCACTAGGGAACAGCTTTTACTGCTACATTGGTGTGATAACAGGAAGCTGAAAGTTATTGTGGCCTAGATGTGTACCTATGCCTTAGAGATGCAGTCTCTATCATTAGCAGCTGAGTCATTGCCAGTAATTACCCATTTCATCAGCATACGTCTGTTTTCTTACTTTATGGATTTTTTTTAACCTTGTTGATATCAAGTACTGTATCTCTGTTTGTTTTCAGGTGTCCTGTTATTGACAAGATGTTGCTTAAAACTTTTCCTTTCTTTCCTGTCAGTTATTCGACTCACACAAGCACATTTATTTACTTTATGTCTGTTTTATATGGGCTCGTGGTCAACAGGAAGGTAGTAAAAACAGCTTCACTTAGGCTTTCTGCTTTAGAGCCGATGGAAGTAGCATTTGAGGTCATTTGTATAGCATGTTATGAATGCTGCCAAATCTGAATCCAAAAACGTTGTATGTTTGTTGTATGTATGTTTATGCCCTGGAGATAATCTACATCTTTTGGTTGTATTTCCCCTCTTACTCCTACAATGTTTCAATTGTAGATTTAGGTTGTTGCGACCCAGTGCTCCTACGCAGAAACTACAGGAATAGATATCTCAGGACAGCTGGAAATACTTTGGTTGTAACAAAACTGAAAAAACAGAGTCGTTAAGGAGGGCACGCTTATCTTGACTCACCAGCTGGAAGTCAGCCGGCGAAGCCGTGCGTGCAGACAAATCCACTCACGACGGTTGCTACCCATTCGAGTTCTTTCTGCCAGATCAGAAACGCAGCTCCAGGCATTACTGCCCAGGACCTCGGTGATACCTCGCTCCACTGTTTACGCGCCTCTGATAGGCTCAAGACAGTTCATCTGACCTCCGTCCCCACGTTTGCGCTCGCGTTTTCACAGTTGTGTGCAAAGCTGCCTAGGGGCTGACACAAGATCCCGGGTAATAAGCTGGTCTGCAAAAGCCCCTGAAGTCAAAATAGATGTTCCCCTGACCACGTACCTAAAATAACTGACTGACCCACTCACCCTAGTGCTGCAGCAGCTTCAGCAACAGGAGAGGTTCCTCTCTCCCGGCCGGCTTCTGGGGAGCAGAGCCCTCCTCCTGGGGGCCCGTCCTGCCCCACGGCTCATCCTCGCTGGACTCTGCTCCTGCTCCTCTTCAGTGAGGAACCAATTTTCTGTCTGGTAGCTGTGCCCTGAGAAACCCCTTCAGAAAAAGTAAGCAGAAAAAAAAATGTCTTGTGTACGGATTGCAGTAAAGCGTAAGTATGACAGGTGAGGGCAGTTGCCAGGTCCAGGACCTGGCAAGGATCTTACCCATTAGGGATATAAGTTACCATCCTCACCATAGTCTTAAGCCAGACTTCCTCTTATTGTGGAAGAGAGGAGTTGAATCCTTTCCTGCCTTATTTGGAACAAGAATGTTCAAATTCAGAGCCCAGATCATCTAAGGTTGGTTATTCTCCATTTCTCCTGTTGAAAATGTTTCAATTTATATAGATACATCTGCATTACAGCAGGAACTTGTACCTCATTCATCCACATAAGTATCCAGGTAACTTAATTAAAAGTTATAAAGTCAATCTCCTTTCCCCCTCTCTTGCCCAATTAATATTTAATTTATGCAAACTGGAATAATTGCAGTAAGAGAAAATGAGAAACATCTGCCCTAGCACAGTCCAGTGATTAGGATGTTATCCTAGGAGACTGTGGGAAGCATTAAGGCACAAAAAAGTATCTCTTTAGAATATATTTCCACAGCATTATATACTACTGTGGATTTTCCTACTAGAAACATCTTGGCTGAAATTAGACATTCACATTATTTCTTTTAAGTGTATAATGATATGGATCAGCACTAACAATAAGTTTGACTGTTCAGGCAAGTTCAGTATGCTGAGAGTGATGGATACCCTTTCTTGTCTACTTTCAGTTGTAGGTTTTAGCTTTTGTGAAATGGTGAAGTATACCTGATATCAAACCAAATTTTGCAATTTAGGCTTAAATTTAGCTTTACTTGTTATACTGATGAATTCTCCAGCTGAAAACTCTTACGTACCTCCACTTCTAATAAAATTGACTCCTTGTAAGGCGTCCTTGCTGTAAAAAGTATTTACAGCCACTACTTAACTTAAGGAATTACTATCAGTTGAAATACAATCCGTGTAACTCAGAATTTAAACATGTTACCAATTACTATGTTGTTACAATTATTATTAGATTTTTTAAATTAAATAAATTAATCCCTCATTGTCCTAAGTGGAAAAAATGCAGGAAGTACGCACTGCTGCTGGAAACATTTTGGAGTTAGTAAGTCCTAAGAAGTCGAACAACCAGTGCATGTTTTAGTAAACTCATTGTTCTGTTACTCCTAATACATAATTTTCTTAAAATGTTTTTATTTTTTAATTTCAATGGAGAGGACCGAAATGGCTTTTGCATCCTTCAGTCATTTTAAATAGTTCTATTTAAGAAAACCTCCCACCCATTTGAATACAAGAAGCTAATTTGGCTTTGTAAGTGCTAAGATTCCCCCTAAAAATAAATAAATAAATAAAAAGATAGCAGACTACCAGACTCATCTCCACCAGCTCTTCTCAGAGCACAGCCTGATTTGACATTCACCCCAACAGAGAAGTTAGAAAACTGCAGAGGCAGCAGCCTCCTAACGCAGATCTGCTTTGATTCTCGTGTCAGTAGCTCCGCTCACACCCTGCCCCATTCCACTTACTCTCTCCCCCTGCCAGATGGTCCTACCCTTGCTACAACCCCCTTTCTGGTGCTATGAGCATATGGGCATCTGTAGCAGGGGAGCAAGAAAATGTTGAGGATGTGAGAGGTCTTAAAATAACAATAAAAAGGTAAAGCACATATCATACGTACCAATGCTAGCTGGTAATCTTGTTTATTTAGAACAGCTATTTCTGTATAATTGCTGCTATATTAAGCAGGTTCGTTGCTGTCATAACTTCAGAAGTCATTGGAAAACTGTTGTCAGAATCCCTCAAAAAGAAGTTGAATTAAAAAGTAATTATCTATGTATTAAGTAATTTCTAAGATATTTCTGTCACAGCCATTTACTGCAGGTTTCTCCACAGTACATCTAAAGTATAAAAAATTGGAAATTTGGACTTCTGTGATAAAGTCAAGCAATTTTGAGCTCAATTTTTCCTTTCTTAGACATCTGCTTTTTGGCTATTTTAGCAAAAGTAGTGGAGCTGTTCGTAAGTTGAAAAAGTAGGAAAAAAATAAGAAATCTTGCTATTTTGTTCATTATCAAGACTTCAGACAATATTCTATTTAGCATGATTTTCACATTTTTGTGAAAGGCAAAATTTGCTCTAAGGATGTACTGTGACAAGAATAGCAAAGGGTTGGAGGATGATTGAGCTTGCATACTGTAAGTGAAAAGTAAATATAAGAAGACTGGAGCAAAGAGTTGGAGCATCAGGGAAGAGCCTAAAATGGCTCTGCAGAGATGCGAGGTTGAAGTATTTAGAGCTGGAAGCTCAGCCAGGATAGAGGGTCAGGGAACTGAGGGCTGTTTAAGAGACTACTCAAAGAGAACAGCTTAAAAAGAGAAGGGATGGCAGAGTTGGCAACTGTTACTGTACTATTTTCCCTTCAGAGCTTAGGACCAGATGTAAGACTCCTGAGCATCACTAGCCTTTTGGCATCATGAAACACTTGCACATCCACAGGTAAAACGCTTGTTCGCCAGGGAATTAGCTGTCAGTCAATTCCAGTGCCAGAATTTCACACGAGGCATCTTGACGATGATCTGAGTGGCTGTCAATTAAACGTCGTCATTGGACCTTTGAGGTGGCTGGGTAGGGGGAGTTTGCGTAATGCTGCGATGAAGGGGCTGCTGTTGTAAAGGACCCCCCAAAATTCCTAGAAAAATACTCAGACATGAAAGTTGTGTTAAAAGAACATTCTTAAGTTTGAAAAGACAAGGACTCAGAGAGATGGTTCATGAAACCCTAATTTAGTCATTTAAACAATAAAAAAGTCATTAACTGCAAGCACACAGGCTATTTTTGTCCACGAGACACTTTAATCAGGGCAGAAAGGGACCTGCTCTAAGGAGGAATCAAAGGCGTGCACTAAAGGAGCCCACTTTTAGGAGTCCTTTTCTTGCTGCAGAATTTGGAAAGCAGGAAATAATGAACTAGAAATACAAAAGATGGTCTCATGCTTAAGACAGCAAACTTATTCTGGGGAACCGAACTCTACCTTTGCTTCTGCCACAGGATTCCTACATGATATTAGTCAGGGCAGATTATTTTTGGAAAATTAAGACATTGTGTTATGGAGTGCTATAAGGCTCAGAGATTGAAAGTTAAGTCAAATTTCAAGTTAAATTTCACTGTGAATTACATTTACGTATGCCTCCCTGAGACCAAGCTCCGTACAACCACCTTTTGCTCGTAAGCTCCCTCTGCACCCTTTGGTAGCAAGCAACACATCTGTTAATGAGGATCACATGGCACCACTGCAGGGGTAAATGAAACACATCTGAGTAACCAGGCTTGGCGTAAAATGTTGCTGTTAGTCCAAACTTCTGGTAAATACTTTAGATCATTTGTCCCATAAAACATGAGCTACATCTAAAGTGTTTTCTCTGAGTCCCAGTCAGCCCCTAGGACTCTCCAGCAGGTTAACAAATCTGGAGTTAGCAAATTTATCTTTGAGGCAAGCTTCAGGCAGCTTCTGCACTACACATAGAGATGCAATCTCTATGCCTTAGGGCCCATATCTGTATAATAGAGTTAATATAACCCATGTCCTCATACTCAAGATGCCACGGTGAATTAACTGCTTGCTTGTGTGAAGCACTCCAGGACTACAGTAATAAAGAAGAGCACCTAAATCAACTCCCAGCCCTCCCTCCGAGGGCGTTTGAGCAACGTGCAGTCAACTAGACACGGCACCACACACTGTACAACACACAGGAAACATCAGATTAAGGTTACAAGGGCAACCTTCATTCTGCCACTTCCCGTGTTGTGACTCTGCAGCCTTAATATTCTGTCAGTATTGGTTCGCAGGATAATGTTTTTATAAGAAATGCTATCTAAGTACCTGCCTATATAATAACATTTTATTATTTTGTCAATGTCAAAGTCAAAAGAAATACTGAGACTTCTAATGCAGTTAGCTAATGGGTTTTTAAGTGGACTATACATAGCTCCCTTGAGTGTCTTTAGTTTAAGACGGAACTCAGTCCTCCCATAAAATTTCATAAACCCTTAACGGAATCATCAATGAATACAGATTGGGGGAAAAAAAAAGGATGTCACTAATATCAGATTTTAGAAATATGTCTACTATTTTATGGAAGAGTTATAACTTAATTAATTTGCCCAGTGACAGTTAAGATGTTGTCTTCATGGACGTTTATTTGTGAGTAGGGTATAACCATTTTATATATATATATACGTATTATATTCAATAATAATAATATGAAATGTGACTGAAGCATTATAGAAAATTTATTTTAGAATGTTTTTATATACTAGCTTCTTTTAGAATCAAAATGCAATTTGTGAATATACAGATGTTTATATTAGGCTCAAATGTGAAAACATACCTTTTCTGTGAATCCAATACTGCATTAGTTTATTTCAATGAGAACAAGATTTCATTTTTTAAAAGATCTCTTATTTTTAATGAGAACAACATATTTACATACAGCTCTAATAGAAAATTTTGGTTTTAGTACTGTGTCTATAGAAATGATAACTGCGAAGATCATGTTTACAGCAAGAAAGGAAAAGATGAAGCAGCACCTTTCTTTCAATTACCTCAACTCAGGAAAGCACGTAGCTATGTGCTTTGCTTTAAACTGATTGCTTTTTTCTTTCTCTCTCTTTTCTTTTTTTATGGTGTTTAACAGAAGGTGGGCTTTTCAAAATCTCACCGGATATCTACTACCCCCATTCTTAGGTAGCCTTATAACTTCGTCAGAGAAGTCCAGCTAACACCGACCTTTAAAAACAGAAGGATCTGTATTTACATAGGGCAATGTAACTTTTACACTTCTGTGGTAATTTGCTGTAGGTTGTTTTAGTATGTACCTGGATAATATAAATATGAATCTACAGTACCCTCCGTTCATGAAATTCCAGCATTTAATTCTAAGAGATATATTCAGAAAGTCATGCTCATTTCTGAATACAGTTTTTGGAATAGCACTTTTGTAATGCAAATCTCAGAATAAGCAGGCTGAAGGTCAGATTCTGAATATAATTATGCCCCCTATAAATAAGTCATGAAGAACATTAATTTGAAGCAAAGGATGCTCATTTCTGATTTAATTTCAAAATTCCCTATAGACCATATTCTATAAAATTTGTCTTTCATCTGTCAGAGATAATCCACAAAAAACACTTTATAAAAACAGTAATTTTTAAAACTTTTTTTTTTCCTTTCTCCTTCCTCTCCATTGCTGTCATTTTCTTTCCTTTTATATCCTAAGACTGTCTTATATATGTGTATTTTCCCATCACTTAAAAACTATTCCAGTTTGGGAAACATAATCCAATCAGGAAGCATAAACAGTACTCGTTAACTCAAGACCAATGACAACTTGCAAAGTACTTCAAATAACAAATGTTTCCAGTGAACTTTCAGTGAATGCATAGGTAATGTTTTCTATAACTATAGCAAAATCTTAAGAAATTGCAATCTATGCAGCGAATGCTATTGCAGAAGGGAAAATTGAATGCACAGACAATTCACAATAACTTTTACTTGAATTTTGAGTTTTGCCTGTACCATATCTGCCTTCCCTTCTGCACAAGCCATATCAAAAGGACACAGTAGTCACTGAAAATATGTTGAGTGGCAAAACATAGAATAACTAGAACAAGGGATTTTCAAATCCTAGTCCTTCCAGTCCACTGTCATGCATGAAAGGTCAATCCAGACCTAGATGAATGATTGTGTACGCTGCTTGTTTCATTGTAGGTTTGGTGTACAACCTCACCACCCTTAAGTCTATTCTGTTATCTTAAAAAATATTTTTTTGGCTAAGACTGTTTCCCCCCCCCCCCAATTAAAACTGTCTTTTGCAGCAGATCAGCCAACAATGTCACAGGAAGACCATCTATGAGATACTATGGTTCTTGTGGAAAGACAGGTTTTGTCACTTGAAAGGAAACTTAACAGTAGAAATACTTCTGTGGTTTAGCAGATCTGAGCTCATGCAGTATCTTAAAAATGCCAAAGTTAGGTTCTTGCAGAAGAAGCTATAGTAGCAGAGAAAGAGCTGTGAGTTCATGGAGGTACTAGTCTTGGTGAAACCAGAAGCAGAAGGCTGATGCCTCCAAGGCTGCTCATAAACTGGAAGGTGCATATCTGACTTGGTATTGGGAATAAAATATATAGATATCACCAGTTTTTTATCCTTAGTTTCCATGGAGACAGAGATTGGGTGTCAGCACAAACAGGAGCTCAAGTCCCCAGTCTTGAATGTGATCACAGCTCTGGAGTTCCCAGCTTCAGTTCTTATTCTCCCTTGCAGAGATCTGAAAGGCAATGGCCAAGCTCTGGTCAAGCTTCACTAGATCACTCTGCCAGCTGCACTGGATATTAGACATTTTTTCTCATTTTCAGAGCCAAACACATCCAAATCACTCCTGTTTCTTGGACAGGAGAGATTTACCTCATCAGGCCTCCATAGTTCAATTGTACACTCACCAGCAGGAGTATTTGGTCCTTGGGCCTTTAATTTACATACTATCCATTATTTTATACACCCTCCTGGTCCTTGAGCCATGTTATAATGAAGAATGTTAAGGAACAAGCAGCAGATCTGGAAGACATTTTGTCACCATGGAAGGAAATGGTGATGCGCAAACATAGAAAAAGTAATGTGGAAAGAGTAGACTGAACAAATTGGTACAAATCTTGGAGTTTCCTGGTTTAGTACCATTCCAAACCACAGCAAAGCTGTTTGATAATACTCTCCTGAGTCCAGCACTGGGCCTAGCCTCTAGAAAGTGAACTGGAATTCTAAGTGAAGACTGGTTTTAAAACCTGAAAGCTGTGATGCTAAACCAAGAATAGCCTGAAAGGAGGGCTCAGCAGGCCTCTGCCTTTTCAGGATTTTCTAGTACTTGTTGAACTAAGTAGCATTAAAAAAAAGAAAAAATCCTGCTTTTCTGATTTAATTCTTTTGGGTGTCCTAGAATAGATCACAGAGGACATCTTATGCCAGCTTTCTGACAGTTACTGGCAAAGAATGAACTCTTACTGGTTTCTGAATAAAACATGTGCCCATCCTGTAGTTCTCAAATACTCCACGTTATGCTGAGTGCTTCAGATTTAATGGAGAATGTTAACTGCATTTGGCCAGCTTGTCAGTGCTTAAGCTAGTTCAGGCTTTTTAATTGATTTTTTATTATTTATTTATTTACTTAATTATTTAATTTCTATTTGAGCGGAAGGGATGCTTTGGAAATCCCCTTCCATAAAAGAAAGCGTTGAGAGCCATGATGTGGTTTGAGAAAAGTAGGGTGAGTGCCTTGTAATGCCCCTAGAGAGCAAAGGGCAGTACACAAGCCTGGATGAAAAGAATAATCAGAAACAGGGGGTAAAGAAGTGAGGACAGGAATAAAAAGAAAATCTTAATTTTCTTTTTAATGATGTGCTTTTGGATACTATGTACAGTAGCCAAATATACAAGTTACCCAGCTTAGCTATGAAACAATAAGATTTGTTTATTGAGATTTATTTCAGCCACAAAACGTAATGTTCCCCGTGGTGTTTGGACTTTTGGCAACACCTTAAAAAATCATTTCTTTCATAAGAGGGCTTAATAAAAGGCCTAACAAAGGTCACTATGAAAGTAGTAAAAGTTTAAAAACATTAAAACCACTGCCATCAACCTATCACCCTTCATCTGACTTCCAATGGCCAGAGAAGAGGCTGGATTTGTCAAGCACCTCGGTGTGTGGCTCTGCTATAGACCCATGGGGAGCAAGCTGACAAAGCCTGGGGCTCTTCTGGAGAGGCCTCTCTGATTCTTCTGATGGAAATTCAGCCCAGCTCACTCTGCAGCTGGGCTGCAGCTGCAGCAATGTCTCTCACAAAGAGAGGCACAGTTTCTACAGCTATGCAGATATCTAAGCAGCGTGCTCAGCCACACCCAAGAATATTCAATGCAAACACTCTCATGAGATATAAAAATCCCAGAAATGATGAGTATTACACATCAGTTTGATCTTCATTTAAACTTAGAAGTCTATTCCTAGTTTCAAAATATAGACAAATTTACAAGGAGAATCAAATACATTCATCTTTGGTTTTAAAGAGTTACAGGACATTGTTAATGGAATTATGGAAGTATATGAAGTAATCTGACATGAATGTGTCCAACTGAACCAAAGAATAGGACAAAGAATATCTAAATGCTCGATTCATTCTGAAAGACTTTGGAGGTTTTTAAAGCCTTTGGATAGCAAACCCCTTATTCTGAAGGTAAACCCCTTATTCTGAAGGTGTATGAAGCTTGTTGTGGTTTGGATTGTGGTGTTGGATTATTTTGAAGGAGTGAATGTAGATGGAATTGGATAGAGTGAACGGTGCTGGCTGGGACAATGAGACAAAGGTCTTGCCTGTTGCTCTCAGCAGTAGAATATAGAGGATAGAAGCTGGGAAGGTCTTTTGGAAGAAGGACAGTCAAATTGAGGCTCATATCAGCAGACAGCACCATTCTTCATGCCAGCAAGCAGGCACCTCAGGGAAGGAAAAAAACTAAACCATCAGGCTGTATCTGTGGCCCAGAGCAACACAGTATGACCTAATTAAAAATCAAGGTGAGTGCAGCAAAGGAAGAACTGTTGACTGAGAATATGAAATTCAAAAGTTAGTTTTGAATTAAGTGTAGGGAGTTTCTCCCTCCCCTGAAATATATAGAGTCAGGTAAGCAGACTGGAATGGTTAGGAAACTAACTTTGGAAAGGAACTAACTTCCTCCTGTCAACTGGAAGGCCAAGCCTACTTGGCCTGCCATCATTCTTGGAAGTTTCTTTTGTCCTCAAATCTTCACAATTATGCTCAGGACTTTTCCAGTCTGCCCACAAACCCCTTTCCATTTGATTGGACTCCAGAATCTGTTTCTTCTCCAGTTCTGTGTTTTTGTCATGCAATATCGCTATGATCTGAGAGGATCAAAAACCATGGGCTGGCCCCCTTATTCCTTACTTTACTTACTCTACACTATATTTATAAAAACCTTCTCAGATTTACAGAAAACTCAGCCAAAGATAGCAGAGAAGAGTTAATACAAGGAGATAAATGTTCCAGTATTAAATCAGTAAATTAGTTACATTGCACAGAGGGAATTAGATTCCTCACACTGCAATTTATTAAGATTAACCTTAGTGAAGTTGTATCACAACAGTATAAAACTGGAATAATTGAAAAAATAATAAAACCTAGTTTAATACCGTTCTTAAATGTAGTATAAAAACAGATTGGTTCAGTTCAAGTTGCTGCTAAAGCTGGTCAGAAAATGAGATTTTTCTTGTTATGGATGATTTCAAGGTTGAATATTTTCTCTCCCTTTCAACTATAAGTAAGCTATAGCTTTTACTTTCATGTGACTTTACATTTCGTGTGTCATTTCATTAACAAAGTAAACATCAGAAGAAGATACAAAACACCCACATACACAAAGGTAATGAGGTTATTCCAGAACAGGCTACAACCTAGACACTGAAGCACTGGGCTAAGAGGTGAAAGATTTGGCTTTAGCCCTCTGCTCTGAATGATGCAGAGCCCCAGGCCGAGCCTCAGGCCTCAGTTTCCCCAAAAGCACTAGGACGATTAATTACCTCAAGACTTTCCTCCCTCCTTCATTGCCCCCCTTCAGCTCCCCAACATCCTCTCTTCATTTCATAGAAGTGCTATCCTTTTGCAGGGCATGTTCCTAAGGGGAAGATTTTCAGTGAAAATTTCTATCACTGGTTTAGGTTAAATGAAAGCAAAGAACTAAACTCAAGCAAAACCCATATTTTGTTGCTGGTCATTTTCAATTACTACTGACATCTAAAAAACAAGCCTGTACAATCAAGTCCCCACAGAACTAAAGATAGTCTTCTACATATAGAGATCAAAACAGATTGCTTCCCACTTTGAATTAGTGGAACCAGGCAAAGAATTGTAACTCAGTCATAATTCCCTTCCTGATCTACTCCCAGGGTATTACGGTTGTGCATAGCCTATTTTCAGGACATATAAATTCACCACCTCACCCTTAATAATTGCTATGGGCCTTTGTGATTTGTTCTATCATTTTATAAATAAGAACAAACCCATGATGCCCTGATAACTGAATCAGCATTTAGAGCTTTTGTCCCGTTTTCAATGTAGTAGGTATGATAATCTCTTTGTACTGCTTCAATGCCACGCAGTGCTGCAGTATTTCTGGTCCCTTGCTGTGCATTTATAGAATACTGGAGAGGATACTGGCTCCTAGCAAGCATAAAGGTCATTTGAACCCTGAAGGATACTTTTTGAAATAAATATATTCCAAACATGATTTAACATGAAGGGAGTTACCTGTGAAAAAAAGGATTTTTAGTGACTTCCAAGGGATGGAAAATAGAAGCTATGTCCTTGGATATTTTCAGTCTTTATCAAAAGTCCCCTCCAGAAGCTACTGAAAAGTAATGCTTTCTGTATTTTGCGGCTTTCTTCAATAAGTATTTGAATTTAAAACTGCTACAAAATGAATATTTGCTAACACAGAGATGCCAGCAAACTGCTAGAAGGTCCACTGGCTGCTGGTTCTTCTGATAGTGCTGTTCATTATTTTTTTTAACTGGTGATTTAAAAATGATATTATTACTTTGTCGGTAAATTTTGCAGGTGGTAAAATATGCTGAAAAATAAGAAAAGAAAGAGAAGGAGCTGGTGATGGTTGAATATCATGATCCAATCAGATATATTCTACTACAATCTAATACAATATAGTATAGTTAGAATGAAAGAATTCAACTATTTTTACAGAATGAATGTCTCAAAAAAACAGTGCCTCAGATGTGACTGAGAGGTCATTACGCAGTTAGCTGCTCATGTGACCCCTTAAAATGATTTGCTGAATAGGCAAGTACATTCTGTACAGTATTATGGAAAGGAGTGATGTCAAAAAAAAAAAAAAAAAGAAGAAAAGAAAGAAAACAACTGGGAAAGCATTATGCCCCTGTATGTGCACAGTACTAGGAATATTCGTGCTAGAATGGCTTTCTGGAACAGCCAAGGAAAAACAGGTAAACACTGAGAGAGCACAGAGGAGAACCCTATAATTATTAAGTGATTGGAAAACAAATGTATGATGTCAGGCTGAACAAGTTTAAAATTCTGTTTACTTGGGAGGCTGAAGCGTGACTCAGTCACACAGTGCAGAGATATTTGCACATGAAAAAGGCATTACAGAAAAAACTTACCAGGCTGAATAGCTGCCAAAGGAATTCAGAGAAATCCAACCTTGAAGCAACCCAGGATATATAAAAAAGCTGCAGAACAGCCTACTACAGGAGGCGGCAAAGCATGGTTATATGGCATCTTTAAGACAAGATTATATACCTTTCTAAAAGACATGTCTTTGACAAGCATTCCCAAAAAAGCTCTGTGCACCAGATATAGTGTTCATATTTCGCCTTAAATTTATCAGTGTATGGACTGGTATAACCTTATCGTATAAGAGATATTTACATTTAATAGATTGTTTCAATTTGTCAGTTCGTCTAAGTAAACGGGATCTATGAAAGTACCTATATTATTTGGTTAAAAAGTGTTAATGGAACGGCATTCGTTTTTCCCCATTTTGAGATTCCTTGTGAAACTTTGTGAAAGAAAGAAGAAAAGCAACCTAAGCAGCACCGTGTGCTCTCACTGCCTAGGCAGACAGAATACATAAGCTATAGGAAACAGTATTAATTATACTGCACAAGAGCAAGACCAGGAAGAATTATTTTTAAAATTGCCCAGCAGGATGGCCATTTTACTACCGTTCATCTGCTCTTCAGTGTACAGTCTGCTCTAATTCCCAGAGCAGCATCTTTGGAAGAAAGTTACTCCTCAGGTAATGAGCCAGACTTCCTGATAGCAGCGGTTACCATTAAATCTCTAACCACGCAGTGCCACTTCAGATCCCTCGTGGGGTTCTCCAAAGGAAGATCCCATATGGATTATGCACCCCCCTCCCCAAACCCTCCCCTCTTTTGCCTACTCTTCTCCTCGCAGCACTCAAGCTGCCTTCACCAGCGCTGAGGTTCCCCGGACGCAGGATTTCTGCCTTTTCTCCGTCCTGGTAAGATTCAAAACTATACCTCACATTATTGAGAAAATACCTTAACCAGTAGGCTAAAGTCTAACCTGAGAGAACGTGCAGGCCTTTTGCCATGGTGATTCGTTGATCGAGACAGCATTTAACAGCTGGCGTTCACCCTGTTGAGGAAAGCCGTGCTTTCCAACGCCTGCCTCAATGGCTTTCTTCATACTCGGTATCAAGCAGTCAGCAAACTAAGATACAGGATCGTCCTGGGATTATGGAACATACTTAGCAGATACAGTATGCTCTCCTTGCTCGCATTGGTGTCTGGCAAAATTTTCTACCTGACTACACTGAAATAAATTCATTTACTTGACCGACATGCTCGCAGCTCAACAGAGAATTTACCGCAGTGTCTTTAACTATGGGCCCTGCTTGAACCTGGCCTCAATTTGATTTAGCCAGTGACTTCTGCCAGTGCAATAGATGGTTATTATTAGCTCGGTAAATTGACACATTTAGGTTCAGAGAGTACGTTTTCTGAATTTTCTAGGTCAGAAGAAAAAAATACTCTACTTTTTAGGAAAGAAAGCCGCTCTTAGAAATCAGATTTCTGAACTTGTATGATCTTTATTCTGTTCAAAAGCAGATGCTGCCTATATATTACAGTTGAGATTCACTGTCCAACGAAATTTTTACCTGCCTACCAACTTAGTGAGGCTATTCAGAGTTTGAAACAACCTGTGAAGCACTGGAAAAGTGAAGCTTTTGCAGATGTAAGAAATGTTTTCCTGAAAATAAGAAGGAATTGAACACTCTTAAGTGCATGACTCTAAAGTCATGAAGAACATGACAACATGCTAAGAGTCATAAGAATAAACAAAAAATTGTAAATGAGTCCTTTTTTTAGAAGTGCCTAAAAACATTTGTTTTGATATCATATCAAGTGTTTTACTAGTCAGTGGAAACCTTGGCCTAAATTTTCTCTTGTAGCTCAGTAATACACAGGCAGTTTCATAGAGGTTTGAAAAATAAGATGGAGATCAAACACTGTCGTCTAGGAAAAGGCAAGGAGCAATGGCCAGTGCTCCACATGTGCTTCAGAGTGCCGGTGTATGCATGCACATACGTAATACCAGCTTTAAAACCAGACATGCTATTCTTCTTTGCATTCACTAAGAAGTATCCAGCTCCACTTTTAAGTAAGGAAGTAAAATGAAGAATATAATTGACAATCCTAATTACTTTTAGTTTCACCTTAAAATAAGTGAATGAAGTTAATGTGCATGTTGTTGCTTTACCTCATAATTTGTATTCATTTCAGCAGAAGCTTTGTGTTTCTCTGGAAACAAGGAAAAGAAAACTTCATAGGGTGGTGCTGTTGCTATCCACTCAAAACACGTACTGTAGCTGTTAGGAGTGTTTCTCCCTGCCACAGACACATTAACATGATGTTTATGGCCAGTAAGATTGTTTAAGAGCACTAAAAACATGAAGTACTGTATGTGCTCTTTAATTAGGAATGTAATATACTCCATCTGGAGTGACTCATTTTTGCAGTCTGATTCCTGGTAGCAGGTCTTCTGTGGAGCTTGAAATTTCCCTCCTCCCTCTAAAATAAAGAGTACTGGATTTTTTTAATGACTTTTCATTAGATGCTAGTTATGGTTTGTTTTTCATCTGGGTAGTCTAGTTGGTAGATTCTAATCTCTGTTTCCTGAAGGAACAAACCATAGTTCTCATTTCCAAAGTCATAATAAAGAGTTTCATGCGCAGTAAAAATCTACATGTTTAATTCTCTCTGCATTGACATGGGGGCATTTTATTATTGCAAATATAGATCAGCTGTAGGTGCACCGGCATGCTTCTTGGTTGGCTTTTTGAAGCTGAACAGGAATGTTGGGGGCTTATAGTTCTAAATATAAAATGTCTTCATTTAAGTTTTAGTAAAAAATATAAATCTATGATTTTCTTTCATAGAGGTTGTATGTAACTGTTAGAAATAACCACAGTGGAGGACCTTATTCATCACACAAATAAACTACTTTTGATTCTAGGTTTTACAAGGAATGAAGAGTGAATGAATTTACTGCCTTATCCTTTATTCCAAATCACCATCAAAATCCCCTTTATCTGCATGCAATGAAATGCCTACTTGACATGCAGTTCAGCAGCATAAGCCAAAGAGTAAAATCTATCAGAAAATGGATGGTTGACTTCAGGGAAACAATAGATTTTTATTAAGAGAGTCACCAGATGACTCTGAGGAGATAAGTAATGAAGCCTCCTCAAAAGTTATCAATACTTCTGAGTGCCTTTTAAGGGACAGCATGAAATAAGCTGGTGATCTTGCTTTTTCTGGACTGCTGTGCAGAATATTTGGTGCCTGGCTGGCAGTCTGACTAAGTATATACAAAGATCAATGTCACTGTATTTTGTGTGAACAGTATATTAGTCCATTTCTCTTTTCATGGGCTCTAGTTGCTCAATCTTTATAAACATTTTTTCTAAATATTGTCATTTTTCTATTATTGTTTGTCAAACAATACAGATAAACATTTTTCCTCATATAGACTTTTTTTCCAAAATGTATTTATCTCAGGCCTAATCTAGTCTCATTAGAATTAATGGGACTTTTAGATTGGCCTAATGTACCGTTTTTTTAAATCCTCAGTTATTTCTGACTGTTAGTCTAGTTGCATGCAGGAGGATATACATTTACATTGCCTAAGGATCCCAACCCTCACCTGTGTCAGTAATGAAATCGAGAAACCTCTCCAAAGACAGATTCAGAGATGAATGTATTTTTCCCACTATCAGTGCTGATAGCTTGGGAGAGAGCTTCCTAGTTACAACACCCTAAGCAGGATGACTGGGAAGAAGGACATTTTATGCTAGTTCTGATGCTAGTTCTGAACTAGTTTTGTTCACTGGTTGGATAGGGAGGTTCAAACAGGATTTTCTAATATTAGTTTTTGTTGTTGCTTTTAGTGACACCTCAACTCTTTTCTGATACAAGCTGGAACAGGTATTTAAAGCACTGAAAACAGCTCAACAGGGCAGAAATGGGTGTAGTACCCTTGCTTTACATCTCCTGACCCTGGAATGGATGAACGTAGAATGGCAGGCAACCACTTCTGTCCTGGGTTTTCAGTTTAATACCAATGACCAGTTCACACAGAACTACTTTCTTTCTTGAATTAGCTCCAAACAGAGATCAAATACAGAGAGAGAGTCATGTTGTTCATACTGCCTCACCTCTACTAGCTACTTCTTTAATAATCCTTCCCCCCCGGAAAACTAATCGCAGACTGTGTCTGCCTGTTTATCAAACTGTCAGTAAGATTTTTACAAGATTATACTTTTACCATCTGGTGACTCTTGCAATAGCAGATTAGTGAAACTTGAGTGGAACCTGGTAACCATCACGTCTGCTTTGACATTCTTAGTATTTTACTTAGTGTAAAATATTAATGTGCTTGTACCAAAAGAGAACAGAGACTGTGAGACAACTCCCCATCTTGTATAACCTGTTTTGTATATCCTGATATAATCTTATGAAGATAAGATGATTTTCATTCTAACTGAGAACCTTGTCCAAAATGTGCATATGTAGAGATATTTATTTTTGATTCATCTATTTTGAACCCAGAAGGGCTCTTCCAATATCACCTCTTTCTTCACATTTGAATCTTTTAAAATAAAAGCAGCAGAAGAAAAAAATAGAGGGACAAATAGCACAAGAAAGTATTTTAATCCTCCAGTGCAACCAACACTGAATTGCAAATTTAGAAATAAAGAAATCTGAAAAAGACCACAGTACTTGATATAGAGCATGATTAGTCATTCACGGGCACGTCTTATGGATTAGGGTGCCTTTTTCAGTTCAGGAGCTAGATTTCAGCATAAAGAAAATTTTCTGGCAGCTTCAGGTAACAGTTAAAAGTCGCTGTTGGTACCCTGGGTAGGGATGAAGCTGCGAGGTATTGGAGGCTGATGGTGCTCTCTCCAGTTAGGTGGTAAGTGCTCACAAACATGCTAGCCTTGTCCTCCCTTTTCAAGAGAGAAATTATTGACTGGCAAGGGAGGAAGAGGGGAGCCAAAGTAAGAGATCAAGTATTGTCTTGTCCACAAACCAAACAAACTATCCAAATACAAAACTTTTCAGAATTATAAGGAAAATAACAAGACACGTAGGTTAGGATTATCTGCTTAAAGCCTGACCTGGTTATCATTTTTAACTCCCAGTCATTGCCTGGTTAAGGTTGAAAGGGCTCTCTGGAGATTTTCTAGTCCAATCCCCTCTTCAAAACAAAGTCAGCTAGAGCAGGCTGCCCAAATTCATGTTCAGTCCGGTTTTGAATGTCTTTAAGGTGGAGGCTCCTTTGGTGTCAAAACACTTGCCTGCAGGAAAGACTGAGAATCTCTAGGACGGGAAGATGCAGTGAAGACGTACATAATGTTGTTTGCGCCAGCCCTGAAGTGAGATTTATCACTATAGAGAAGGTTAGCAAGGCAGGTCTCAACATCATTTATGTCCTTTTGCTAACCCTTTGCACAGCAGGGATTTTACACTTACAAAAAAATGCTTTGTGCTGTGTTTCTAGGTCAGTTTATTAATGAATAAAGCTTCTGTTGAAGAATATTCATGCATTTAAACAGCATTTTTTATTGCTGGGATTTTTTTTAATTTTTTCAGTTTGAGATCTCCAAAACAGGATTTCAGGTCACAAAGTAAGCACAGTAATACTAGGACACATGCGATAAAGATGGAGCAATGATTGTTCAATTAACAGATCAATAAGTTGCCTCTCACACGAATGGTTGTCAATGATAAATGCCCACAGGTTGGTTAAACTGCATTTCCAAATGCTTCAATGTAAAAATCAATGTTCAGAACTCACAGCGCTGAGCAGATAAAACAACCTCTCAAATCTGCACTGTGACAATGATATGAGCCCAGCAATCATAAAAATATATCTTGATCCTATTTGTAGCTCTTATGTGTTGCTGTGGGCCATTCCTGTTTATCCATCCACATGAACTGCAGAACATCGACTATGCTGAATTAGCAGGAATGATCTGGATGAAGAAACAAAACAGTCTTTCAAATTTCTAATTTTCTTTTATGCTGCCTGTGCAGTGACTGCTGAAAAGGCAAAGGAAATTAGTTTGAGCGTTCAGTCAGGAGTGAGCGAGACCCGCAGTTGTGTCATTTAAATGCAAAGGACGTTGTTGGGAGCCTAGCATGAATTCAGTGAGGAAGGAGAGGGCTGCAGAGCACCTCCTGTCACTGCAGTCTGTTTGAAATCATGCTCATAGCAAGGATGGCAAAGGTTTGGTTACCAGTGTGGTGTGTTTCTGTTAACACTATGCAGTGAAAAGATCACGGAGGATCATTCTTTCCAGAATTTGCTGCACATATAATATGTATTCAGACAAGTAAACTGTGCAGTCTTTGCCTCTGTATTGCATATTCAGATGCATGTCCATGTATCTATGACGTTTACCTTTTGAAATTTATACTGAACTGCTAAACCACCTTCTCCCTCTACCCCCATAAATTTGAGGATAGGGCAGCTTGTTTTAATTAAATTACATTTACGTATTAGTATCTTTTTATTACTTTGGAATCATATTTTACAACCTGTGACTTACTCTAAGAGCTTAGGGATGTGCAGCGAGATCACCCGCGCAGCGCTGGCGCGGAGGGGAGGCAGCGGCTGGCAGAGCCCGCGGCGGGCGGCAGCCCCAGCGTGAGAAGCTGCTCCCTGACCAGGCTCCCCTCGGGGCCAGGCGTGCGCAGCCCGTCCTGCCAGCAGCGTCCACCTGCTTCCCGGGCAGACCTGCTCAAGGGTAGCGCAGCCGAGAGAAGGAAAGAGCCGAGCAGGTTTAAGGGGCCCTTACGGACAACAGGTCGGGTCCTGCCTGGGTGTCCGATCCACGCGACGAACCCACATCTCCAGCAGCCTCCCTTCGGCGACCCCCTCCACGTGGTTCCCGGGGCTCCCCATGCAGTCTGTAGTGAGGGAGATGTTATAGTTGTAACAAACTACGGCCATAGACGTTCATTTCCTTACATGCAAAAACTGAATTTGCTTTATTAAGCTGATCCTGTTTAACCCCTTGGAGTATCTGTCCCTCTGAGGGAAGCCAACCTTCTCTAGCCCGTCTTGCAGTCACAGGTTGTTTTACAGTTCCAAGCAAATGCTGAATGATAATTAGAAGCTATACATATAATTTCCAGAAGGTTATTTTAATAGTAAAACCAATCCCCAGCTGATACATTTAGCTCCACAACAAATACATGATGAAAGCTCCAAAATGCACCATTTTTTCCCTATTCAGCAACGGATGTGTAAAGATGAGAAAGTCCCTGAGTTTGAACAAGGAACATTTTCATCAGATAGGTCCTTCAAGAAGACATGTGCATAGCTTTTCTTATCCTTATTAAGGATAATGGCCATCCCATCTTCAAGATCACACTGACAGGATCTGCCCTACAACTTTTCTGTTGAAGTGCTGCAGTGAAGAGGTACAAATGAAAAGATAGAAGCCATCCCATCCAGTCTTTCTTTCTTAAGAAGATAATCTCTAGCATTATTTCTGTTTTTCTGGCCAAATTAAATCTTGAATTTCTGCTCTGACATTTACAGAAAAGCACACACTGATCATGTTTAAGATTTTCTTCAGAAAATATATAAGCAATTTTTAATACGCAAACAATGCTCACAAGATATGATGGGGACTATGAATAACAAATATTAGGTCATTTCATGTTGTTGACTGCAACTGTCTTCTACATAAATTATTTAATAAGGTTGCAGCTCATATACTTTGTAATCAGGGGAAAAAATACAAGTTCATTTTATTCTTTCACCAGTCTCCTTTGATGTGGTACAACTTGCATTTGTTTTTGATCTTCCAGAAAAGGGGGGAAAAATACTTTATGAAAGTGATTTAAGAAACAAGGTGTTTAAAGAACATCCCAAGGCCATTTGCCAGTCTAATTTATGCAGCAGCATCTCATTATTGTTATACTTTAATTAGCAAAAAAAAAAAAAAGAGAGAGAGAAAAACAAAGACAGTGAAGCATTTGAGAAAGGTGTATGGTTTACATGGTTCGATGCTGCAAAAGGAGTATATCCATCCTATTAGTAAGAAGGAACGGTTCTGTTAAACACGATGGCAGCCCAGCATGAGCATATATTTCTCTCCTCACTGAGTTCAGAATTACACTCGGGCCCGTCAACACTGCGCCTCTCCCTTCCAAGGCTGTTATGCCAAATGACTCCATGAATATTTTGCTATTAGGTATTCTTCCTGATCCTAGCAGCAGTTTCTTGTAGTTACTCCAACAGAAGCCTTTTTTCACAGATTGCCAGTTTTCCCTTCCACAGGAACATAGCAAAAGTTCCCATCTGGAGTCTTAACTCATCTCAAAGTTCAAATAAAAGCTCAAAATATGAACTTAGGTTTCATTAAGAGCAAACCTTACAGTTGTTGAATTCCATTTAATTAAGCTACAAAAAAAGATTTTCCTATAATTTTAAAGGTTATTATAATAAAAATTAACAGAATCCAGGGAGACGTTACAATTGTAACAAACTATGGCCATAGATGTTCACTTCCTTAAATGCAAAACTGAATTTACGCTAAAATATAGTAATTTACTTGTGGTGACATTTATACTTAAGGAACTTGGTTCAGTGTGTCTGGCAAAATGCTGAACATGAAGAAGCATGAACTGAAATAGAGCAAAAGGTCCTGTTTTAAACCAGCTGACCTATTTTAAGTTGTATTCTTTATCGTTCTGACTTCTCTTGAGCTGCTCTGAAAACTGAAATGGAAGTGAGAACAAAGAAGATAGGAGGGAGGGAGACTTTAAAGAAGTGAAGGATCCTGTCTTTGAATGCGTACTCTTAAATCTGGATTGATGGCAATATCTTTCCAGGAAAGACACTTAGGAGCCTTCATAAAGTAAGGCACATTCTTGTAAAATTTCAGTATTAGTATTATTCTGTTGATTATAGTAGTAGTCTTAGTACTACATTGGTTTTGGAAGTACAAACATACAGAATTTTTTGAGCTGTTTTGTTTACTGCAGTTTTAGTCATCTGCCGTAATAAACATTCATGACTTCCAAACAGCTCCTACTGATCCTTAGTCAGTCTGGTCCTGGGTGAAGGCAGGAAAACGAGTGGAGTTGACTGCATTACTATTACATTGCTTTTTAGCACTGTCTGTCAATGATGTTAATCCTTTTAACAAATGCAAAGAAAGTCCTTCCCCCCCCCCCCCCCCCCCCCCCGCATTGGAAATACACTTCTTACAACTTATTGTTACCTGGACATAAAAGAAACCAAAAAGGATTTCCTCAGAATTAAATAAACTTATCTTCCTGGGTGTGAGGTAGAGGAACTGTTTTAAGAGCTACATGATTGAATGTTGCTTAGAAAATTATAGGTTGTAATAATATGATCATTTTTAAATAGAATATGCCCCAGTAAAATCATCTTATTCAGCTTCTCTTTCGTATCTTACTTTGCTATCCTTAAAGCAAATTAAAAAGTAGGATTAAAGGTTCTTCGTTTTAAGAGTAGCTTGAAAACTATAATTTAAATCATTTAGCTTTGGTTTTAAAGATTTTTTTAGTGTATTTTCTACAGTTTATCCCTGCCACCTTTATCTGACAAAAGCATGCATTGTGTCTAACCAATTTCTTTTCTCTCTTTCCATCAGAAAAGCTATGTTTGTTTCAGAATGTTTATCCTAAAATTGCTGCTGAGCTGTACCAAGGTGTCCACATTGAGACCAGAATTGTTATTTATCAGAGAGGGGAGAGTATACCCGGGAAGATAGTGGGAAGATAGTTTTTTCAGTTGGGGTATTATACACCAACGTCCTTAATACTTGGGTAAATTGCTCGGGAACTTTAGAGTAGTCAGCTTCTGATTTGAATAATTAAAAAAGCATTTACGTGTTCTTCTGCTAATGATTATGTTCCTCATGGTTAATGCTCCTAACAATTAATGGTAGAATCTCACTGCAATTCATAAAACAAGAATCTAAGAATGTATTCCAATAGGATTTTTTCTGTAAGGTTAATTTGATAAATTTAAATTTTCATTGAATCACATAGGTTTCCTTACAGTGTTTCCTTAGGCACTCTATGAAGGTTTCTTCTTCTAGAATTTTTTTTCTCATCAGTCTCTTGAAATTTGTTTTTTTCTTGAGAGAAATTTGAACTTATTCCTCTCATCCCACACCAGTCACATTTGGAAGGGAAATATAAACACTCAGCTAAAGGTTTAGACTACAGTGTTCTTAACAAGTTAAATATGAAAGGAAAAATACCTAGCTGGAATGCAGCACCCGCAGATAACAGCTTCCCTTCCAACTTTGCAACACAGATGTAGTCCTACTGCTTTGTATCAACATCAGCATTATCTGAAAGTCTGTGATATGTCTCAATCACTTCATTAAGTTTAAAATATTCTTGCTCATCTCACCTGGCCTTTTGGTACCTAATGCTAAATGCATAGGGAAAACAGTTGTCAGCAAGGTGCCACAACCACAGTCTGCAGCTTGACAGTGATCCCTTTTCCCTCCTGGCTGGTACTGGGGAATATTTGAATTTCTTTTGTACAAAGATAGCTGTGAAAAAATTGCTGTGTTGGAAGAAAAAGAGGCTTCAAATGCTCAGTAGGCAATCCAACATAAAGGTTTAGAATAAAATTGAGAAAATATTTGTTTTATGTATTTTTTTTTACATAATCATTTCTAGACTCCTGAAATCAAATCAATGGTCTGAAAACCAGAAGTGTAAACTAGTGGTTAGGGTAACCATTGGCACTGATTTCTGTGCTCAGTTCAAACAATCAACTCAAAACCCAACCTGGAGGGCTGAGCTTGCTTGATGTCTCTATTAGAGGGGAGAAATGGAACTGCAGCAGGTTTTCAAACCCGGCATGTGGTCCTAAGATAATTTCAAACAAATAGGCAACTGAATGTATCAGCTGGTTAACTGGCTGTGCATTGTTTTTTAAAATCCTATTATACAGAAAATATATAACCTCTGTGTGTTATTTGTTCTCTTAAAGTGGTATATCAAACATGCAGAATTATAAGGCAGTGAAGTTCTGCATGTGTTTAATGTTAACCATGAATCTAAGCTCTTAACTGAATCAAAGGAGCTATACATAATTTTCTTGCTACAACATTCAGCCTTAGTGACCCAGTTTGAGCTCCGCTTCCCATCTTGTTCGTCCTCACCATTATTAAAAGCCAAATCAGAGGAGTGGTGACAGCTGAGCAGCCTTTGTTTTGCAGCCATGCTCTGATGGCAGATGTGACTGAGTATAGAAAAAAGAATCTTGAAGACACATAAGAAGGAATAAAATCTAGTTCAGTCTTAGCTGTGATGTTGTTGCAGGGCAAATGGGAACACAAAGCAGCAAACAGCTTATTTTTATCTCTAGCCTCAGCATATTCAGAATATGCAGTGAGATAGATGCGTTTTTTAAGGAGATGCAATTTTTAATCAAAGTGTCTTTCCAAAATAGAATATTTCTTTAAAAGTTCTTCTAAGATTGCTTTGAGGAATTTTTGCTCTTTCTGTTTTCACTTGAAGTTGCTGACAAACCTGTCCAAGTTGCTGTGTAGTCTCATGGAACTGTTTCAAAGCTGTCAGCTCCAGACTATCTTTGGCTACATGGCCCATCTAATCTCCTTTCCCGTCAATCAGTTTGAGAAGAAACCAGCCCTACTGGGGTGGATACTGAGGTGCTTTACAGTGGCTGCAAGGCCAACACATGACTGTCGTAGATGTCAGTCAAGTTGGGCCATCCAAGACTGCATCTGGTGAGAAAGAAGCATCTGCAGGCCATGGAGGTCTTACAGTACAGCCAGGATCAGTGACTCTTCCTCAGGGTCAGGGAGCTGCAGGGGCTCCCTGTGGTGGCAAGGCAGGGCCACCACCACTATGAGGGAGCAAGGCAGGCTAGGGGCAGCCCAGAGGCCAGGCACCTCCATGCTGATGAGGTCAATCTGCAGCAAAGTCAACCTGCAGATCAAGGTCAGGTCCAGCGAGGACAACCAGGCTCAGACACAGCCAGTGATCTCCAGGTATGTCTATAGCAATGAGATTAAGCCAGAAAGTCAGTCCCTAGTTTGGGGTCAGGTTCAGCAAGGCCCATAGCTAGGCAGGGATGAGCTAGAGAGCAGCTTCAGTGGGGTAGTGACTGATGGCCGTGGGCTGAGCTTAAATGAGGTCCTGGGCCATGGGCAGGGTTGAGGGGAGACTTCAGGTGAGGCTAGTGAGAGCCAGGTAGAGCCCCCAGGGCATCAGTGAGCTTTGGGAGGGGGTGCACAGTGGTCATGAGATTTGACGAATGAGCACCTCGATCTGGAGCATCACAGCGTTGCAGGAGCGCTGAGGGTTTTGTGTGGCAGGCGTGGGGCGCTTCAGGTGTTTGTGTCAGAACAACTTCAGGCATTTTTTGTCCATGCACTTGAAACTATTCCACCTAATTTCACAGCCAAATTGTTGAATAGCTGCTATTTAACAATATTAAATGGATGCTGCACATGTATAAATAGATATAATTTATGTTGCTGAAATTATTCTGCCTGTTCATGGTACCCATGAGGAGCAGTTTATTTGGATACTGTGTAAAAATTATTACAGATTTGTATGTTTACTTCTCTGTCTCCCTATATGCTTGGGTTACCTAAAATATCTGTATTAATAACAATTACACGTAACACAAAAACTAATCCATTTTTGCTAGATCATATCTGTTTTTTATATCCTTATTTAGAACTTATAATAATAATAGCACTTTATGTACTTATTCAGTTAATTCAATGCCTCTACTGGAGTCATAGGGAGAGAACCAAAGGGCAAACTAAAGAAACATTTAAAAATGCAGACACCTATAAATAAACACTTTAAGTGAAAGAACTTGCATGTAGCTAAACTCTTTTTCTGTAATGAAATATCTTTGTTCTGCAGTTCTTTTTCAGGTGTGTGCTTTTGTGAACCTGCTTACTCCTGAAGTACAGTTCACATCACATACCTAAATGTAGATGAATACATTTTAATAGAGATAGACTCATTAAGTGTCTTATCTCATGTGTTATCTTGCCCATCCTTAGTGTCAGTAGATGGAGATCAAGTTTTGATTAACACTTACAAATTGCAATAGAGCTACATGGATTAAAAAAAAAGAAGAATATAATGTCTGTACACATTTGAAATGATGTTTTTAGAACTTGGCTATCTTTAGCTTTCCAGTTTCTGAAATCCAAGCCATTTTATTTTTGTAACTTTAAATACCCTTGAATATGTCTCTAGCTTTTTTTATTTTCCAGAACCACTTTGCAATAAATATCTATGTTCTCTTCTTCATGAATTAATATGTAGCCAAGTAGGTTTTGATGGCACTGAACCTCTGTTATTGTTCAATTTATCTAGCCACTAATTTTTTTATCCAGATTTCTGTTAAGAAATGTTACCTGCATTTTGAAGATACCTATTTTTAATGGCTTTAGTGGAGGCAAATTTCTGCTGCATACTACTCTACCTGTACAGAAGAAGAGAGAACAACAGATGACAGCTTGCTGCACCACAGCAATGTGCCGAAGTACTGTATATATGCTCTATATTGAATAAAATAGAATCCACCTCTCAGCATTTTCATCAGTCCCTACAATGTTCTGATTTAGCTATTTCTATATTCAAAGTGTCAGAAATAGTTTTGCATCTTGAGTTGTATCTAAAAAAGGAGTTTTTTTGAGACTGGAAACTCTGTCCTTCTCACATGTTAAAGCTGAAAAAAAGGAGTTCTGAGGACGAGCCTTAACAGCACAGAGCTGTCCTTAAAAGCACTCATTTGATGGACTAATAGTTGAACAGCATGGAACTTTGGCTTTCTGCAATATGTTAACATAACTTCATCTAGTAGTAAATTTGAGAGAAGAAAAAATAAGAAGTGAGTAGGAAATACCAAGATTAAAGACATTGAACAGGCACTTTTTATATACAATTACTAGGTAGCTCTTTGCTATGTCCTACATTAACCACATTTTCTGAAAATAAAACATTTTTCCTAACTATACAGGCCACATTTTGCAGATTCGTGTTGCAGCACATCTGCCCTGGGTCTACTACCTGTTTTGTTTCCTGCATCTCATCAATCTTAGGCTGCAAAAATGGGAGACAAAATACATTAGAGATGAAAGGTATTTTATTACTAGTATCTGACAATTTGGTGTTATTCCTGAAGCTGTGGTATATCTTCCCTAGAGTGTTTTCTGAGGAATGACAACAAGGCATCTATCCAGTAATCAGACAGATCAAGGGAAGAGACTGATGAAAATTCAGAGACCTGGTGATATCTGACTTGAAATCAGGAACATATGACAGTGTATTTTGAGACTGTTTGCTAGCTGCTTTTAGCAGTGAGCCTGGTTAACTCCTACTAAGCACTGAAGTGTATTCTCCATAGTTAGTAATTTTTTAATCATGAATAGAATATATGCTTTCAAAAATTACCTGAACAGGATTGGGATATCATTATTATTTTTGTATTCTCAGTTGGTCCTGGAAAAGATTTCTTACAAGTGAAAAGACAGGAGGGGAATATTGGAGAGAACGAGGTTGTTTTTTGGGTGTTAATGACGCCGAGACCAATACTACTTTTAGGAATAAAAATATGCCTTATGCAATATTTTGTTTGTAGCATATATTACTGGCTGTTTTCACCCTTATTTTCCAAATATCTGCAATGTTAAGCCTCTAGTGAGAAATTCTGAGAGGCTGAAAAGGAATTTCTATGATACACTCATGTTTTCAGATATTTGTAACTTTGTATGGGATTCTTTGAGTTGAAAATTTTGATTTAATCACACAGAAATACATGAAGGTTAACAATTGTACTGACATAAAATTATGTAGTTTCGAAGAGGCAGCAAACAGATGTGTTCACTGACCCTATTTGTTATTTGGATCACTGGAAAAGACTGCTAAACAGTTCTGTTTTAAGTAGTCATTTATGTCATAGTCCAAAACCTGTCATTTTATGTGGGTGCTTTAAACTTACTCCGTAACAATCACAATACTCTATTTCTGTAAAGTGAAAAAGCATGTGAGAATGTTTCCTTTTAAAACATAACTATGAATACATATTGACTTTTTTATTCAATTATATATATGAGGGTCCCAGTCCTGTGTGGCACATCATACAATAACCATCCTTCCCATGGCAATATAAGGCAAAATCCTTTTCCTGAAAAGAAAAAGTAGTTTTTCCTACTAACTTTTCTAACAGGTTATATTCAAAGTCATTTAGGAAGGCTTGATTCTCACGAGTGAATCTTTGGTGAGGGATAATGCAAAGCGAATTCTGATACAAATCACTTCTGATTTGACTAAGAGCTTGCATTCCTCTTGACGTCAATGGGCCTTGGAGTACCTGCGTGCACAGCAAAATTTTTCATGAGATTGTTAAGTGTTCAGCTTATGAACTGTGCACTCTGTATGCATGTGCTGGTTGTGTACTGTACTTAGTGTAGAAATGTCAAGCGCTCTGAATGTCTTCAAGTCGGGCAAGGCTGCTTTATGGCTGATTTAGGAAAGCAGTCTTATTTAAAAGGGCATCATTAAAAGAGAGCTATAAAAAGATCCTCCTGCTCTTCTCAGAGTGTCTACCAATGTTTTTTTGGCTCAGAAATTTCTGAGGCTGAAAAATAAGAGCGCCTGAGATCTAGTCTGGCTGGCACTGGTAATTATTACTTTCCCCAGAGTGGTGACTAGAACAGCACCAGGCCGCTCAGGAGGCTTCAGATATTCACAGGGAAATAAGATGAATGGTCTTATCGATTAAGGTATGAGATGCATACAGAGGTGAGGTGATTTAGACAGGAAAACTGTAGCCAAAGGTGAAAGAGAAGTCCACTAGCACCTCTAAATCTCAGTCTGCTTCCCTTAAACGCACTTTCCCGTATATGAATTTATCTGCCAAACTTTTAAGCAGCTATCTTCGAAGGCGGGAGGAGCCCAGCGTAACTCATTCTGGGAAGGTCTGCAGTGTGATGGATGCCCAAGAAACTCCGACTTGGAGAGAACCAGATTTTGATCTTCGTGTTGACGCTTGCCTGTGGTGTAAGTCAGGTCTCATGCCCACCTCTGCAACAGTATTTCCAGGAGGCGCTACGATTAACACAGGTAGACTGTAAAGAATACTGGCCCCAGGGCACAGCTTTCAGTTTGGCTTCCTCCATTTTCAAATGGTTCCTCAGGTAGATTTAGGGTATATTATCATAGGATATCTTGGCTTCATTTAATATATTAATCATTTCTGCTCTTTCCTCACATTTTATATGTTGAGGTGGTATTTACTTCCCTTTAATACGATACTTTTATTTTCAAGTGTGCTAACACCATCGCTCAAGCATGGAGTCCTACAAAACACACAAATAGTCATGGGTGCAGCCCCGGTCAGGTGCTCGCGCCACAGCGCCAAACCTGACGGAGCAAACAGCTGAGAGCAGACACCTTCCTTTCCTCTAACGTGGCACCTTCAGTGGCCTCCTGAGGTACGAATTTAAAATCCAGAGTACGACCCTGCAGTAGGAGGACAACAGGATCCAGTGAGTATATGCGTGCGTCTCTCCTGTAGTCTGGCTGGGAGTTGCACTGTGTAGCCAGTCAGAAACCAAGAGCTAACTCATTCACCCAGATTTTCACGTGGGGAACCTCCTTTCGCCTGCATCGTTCTTGACGTGCGCTGATGTGGTTTTGCTTAAATCTCTGCTGTAGCATCTGAGGACTTCAGCTTTCTCTCACTCTTTTCCTTTAATCTCTGTACCTGCCCTGTCCCTTTATTCCACTTTCTTCTTCTCCTTCTCTTAGGTCCTTTCCCCTAACAGCTCTCCACTCCCAAACCAGGCAGCTAACATTAACCACTGGATTTGGAGGCTCTTCCATTCCTTTGCTGTGAGTGAGATCCAGTTTGAGAGTCAGATGCCCACCTTTCAGCATCTGCGTGTGAATTAGGTGTTCACATTCCTGTTATAATAACAGGACTGCTGATCGATACAGGCATTAAGGCTACAGAACAGTCGAGTCCTCCCGAAAGTGGGACGTCTGGTGGCTGAATGTCTGAATCACTTTTTAGGATGCCTCAACCGTAGCGACTTTAACTACAAGAGCTTACTTTTGCTTTTTTCTCTTCTAAAGCTCCTTTCTCCTCCCCTCATAGAGATGCTCTCCCAGAAGCTACTGAATGTCGATCTATTTTCAACAAAACAAGAGCGATCTGAGAATCCCAATGGCACCGTCTGGTACAGTAGTGATCAAGTGAGGAAACTTACCCAATACCTCATTGGCTTTACATATGAAAACATATGTATACTCTTGGTTTTAACGGGATGCTGGAAAAATAAATGTGTTTAAATTCTAAGATCCTCAAGACAATTTTACATAGTTAATGCAAGTTTCCTCTTGGGTAGCAGCCTTGAAAGTAACCTAATGTGATGTTGATATATTATTTTTGATGTGCTAGAAGTATCAGGACTGCTTAGTGCCAGTAATTTTGTTTGAGTTATTTCACTGCAGAAAAAAGTATAAGGTCTGGAGGCTCTTTAACTTTTGGGGTGATTATGGGCTTGTTCTTGTTCTTTGTATTTTGTTTGGGTTCCCTCCTCCCCTCCCCCCTTCTTTAGAAACAGAATCAGTTTAATTTTCTCTATTGGAAGTAATTATAATCTCAGTTGCAATGTCTAGCATATTTTGTATGAAGTTAGCAGATGATCACAAGCATAGAATTTGTGCATTGGAATAAATAAGCAATAGGATTTTATAAGCTCCAAAGAATCACATACTGTTCCCTCTCGAAAAATTAGGGTATTTACACTCAGATTTCAGTCACATTGTCATATAGCAAGAGTAACAGAAATATGTTTAAACTCATACTGCCAGCTGAATCAGGCAGCTTCCCAAAATTACTTCAATCAGCCAGACATCCATTACTGTGTTTGCTTGGTCTCATAATGACATCTCCTTCAAACACTTTTAATTTCACTGCCCTGTTAAAGATTCACCATTTTCCCACATTAATTTATGTCAATAATTATCTAGGCTGGAGCATTTTTACTCACCATCGGGAAACTCTCTACTACCGAGCTCTTATTAACTCTAGTTATAAAAGTAACAAGAAGCTAAATTTGAGAATGTTTCTATTTACATATTTTAGGAGTATACTTCTACCTTTAGTTTGACCATAGTTTTAACATATCTTCACTTGCATTAGTAAATATTTATTCTTTTAATAATCTACTATGATGAAAGACCGAAAAGAGCTCCATGAAGGTAGAGCTATATTTACTCAGTTAAAACACCTACCAACATATCACATCATATTGATAAGCAATTCTTGTCAAAATACAAAGAATCTTGAATGTCATCTCTTATTACAATATTAAGATCTCTTGTTCCATGAAGTATGGTGGCAGTGTAAAGGAAGGAACAATTTAGAAATACTACATCTGTCTGGTATGAACCTAAGATAATAATGCTTCTGGAAAGCTACAGCTCCTGAAAAATTTCATGTATATTTAACTCGGTCTAGTAGATATATTTCCTAATTAAGTTTTAGTATTCTGTTTTTATTTAAAATTGATGTACATTTGAGGAAGCCATGTGCAACTATTTTTGTTATGGAATTAAAAAGTGATTTTCTCCCTTCTTCTCTGTCTCCTTAAATAAAGAATTTAAAATTTTAGAAAAACAGACCTATAAATAGATTTCAGAGAATAAAATACCAAAACTTCATTGAGCAATAATTAGGCTACAGATTGTGCAGTTGGAAAGTGCTCAGGTACAGAGTTCCTGCTGAAACATATTTACCATTAAATGATAATTAGTGATAGGTCAGTAGATGAAATATGTTGCCATTATGAACAATTGCAAGTGCTGGCAATATGCTCAGAGATCATTGGGTAACTAAATCTGTCAGGTAATGATATTGTCCTGATTATATGGTAAATAAGAGCATCTCTGGAGCATTTTGGTTTTTATTTTAGCATAACAGTGAAAGACAAAATGCAAATGGGGAGGAATTATTATACTGTGAACTTTCTTACACTAAGCTAAACATGGATCTCTGAACATCAGCCAAAGTTGGATTAATGCAAAGGGAATCATTTTCATGGAAGAAAGTTAACAAGCAACCTCCTATACCATACATCTATTTAATACTACCCTCATCCTGCTACCACTGGGAAATACGACAAAAATAATAAAAAATAATTGTGAGGATACAGTGATCTCTATTGATGGTTTCTGCTTCTTGGTGCAGTTAATAGCCAACATGTTTAGGTTGCTGGATATTCAGATTGGACCAAAGCATCACTGATCTTCAATTCCATATGCATTAAAAAGAAAAATTCCTTATCATGTTTCTAAATTCTACAAAGACAATTTTCATTCTGCAGAATTGTGCAATTACCTATAGACTTTGTCATAGAAAGAACAAAAGTAAAAGCTCCCTGGAGCTAGATTTTTTTTCCTACAATCCTATCTCTGGTACCCCAGGCAACTACCTAGCTACCTCAGGTAGCTGTGCATTTATTTAATTAAAATTAATATTATCAGCACATAAACTTTCATTTACATTACTGTAACTGATTCTCAACTTTGTAAATAGAATGCAAAATAGATTTTCTAGTGATGTATCTTCAGATTTGAAATAAACTCTTTTGTTCTTTATTTTTCTTTTCTTTTTAGAAAAGGAAATAAGTGGTGGCACATGAAATCACCTGATTTTTATTAGTTTAGATATATTTTTGAATGGCTAATTTGTCTGAGCGTCGATATCAGTTTAGCTGGCAGCCTGGTTTTCCTTGAAGGTGATGCAGACAAATCATGCTTTTCAGATCTTAATGTTATCACCAGATATATTATTTCTTTAATTAATTTACTGTTTTCTTCTGTCGTTATAGGAAGCTTATTTTCTGCAGACGTGCTAATGTGCTTGATTTGGACTTGTATCCGTAGATTTTGAATGTCATATTTATGTGCTAAGAGGGAAACTGAAGTGTCTCAAATAGCCATTTTTGAAGTAGGTTCACGGTTACCAGAATAACTTCAGCTTTGAAAAATTCTATCTGTTTGGTTAAGAAAAGGAATTTTCATATTGTAAAAAGGAATTCAATTTTTAGAATCCTGAAGTCATAGAATAACTTAGGTTGGAAGGGACCTTCAGAGGTCATCTAGTCCAAACCTCTCTCAAAGCCAGGCTAATTAGATTATGTTGCTCAGGGCTGTGTCCACTCAAATCCTGAACACCTCCAAGGATAGAGTAACCCCTAAAAGTACTAACCATCTTCATAGAGATTTTTTTCTTGACATTTGATCAAAATTTTCTGTGTTCCAGCTAGTGTCCATTGAATCTTGTCCTATTTACTATCATCAAATGACCTTAATAAAGTATCAAATCAAATTGTATTGATAATTCTTCTGATTTTTTTTTTTCTGTTATAAAGTGAAATTCTTTTGCATATTGTGGCGGTCACTAATGATTGCTTTAGAGTGTGCTTAGATTTCACAATATTCAGTATCATGGGTTCCCAGAAAGAAAGAAAATATTATGAATTTAAGTCAGTTAGACAATCTTGTCATTAAAATCCTGTATGTGGAAATTCCAGCATGTGGAAATCATTTCTGAGGTTGGTATCTTGGTAGTTGTGATCCCAATCTGAATTTCACAAAAGAAAAAATAAAAGAGATAAAATAAAAAAGGAACAAAAGGTAGTGTATATTACTTAAGGAAGTGTATATATATTCCAAAAAACAATGATTTTTTAAAAATTACAAAACAGTGGGTGTCAGAAAAGGTGAACTTTTAGAAATACGTAATGTCAAAGATGCTACTCCCTCAACAACTTTGTTACTCTGGGAAGAGCATCGCATATAAAGCATGTCCTATCAGCTTGTGTATCAGTGGGGAACTGCAGCAGGGTGGATGTGGGAGAACTGCCAAACAGGCATATATTGCTGAATGCTTGGATTCACAGGAAAGTACACATTTGACTTTCGGTCAATGATTCTCTTCTCTGGATTGCTTTAGATCATTCTTTGGAAAACAACCTTACAATGTAAAGAACAGACATTACATATAGAACAGGGAAGAGGAAAACCATAACTGTCAACTGTAGACATAAATTTGATGAATGATCATATCGGAAACTACATGAAATGACAGCCCTTCTTCACAGATACTTTTCTTTTTCCAAAATTGTGCAGATGCACAAATGTAACTCTACTTCCTTTACATCACACTCAAAAAAAAAAAAAAAAAAAAAAAAAAAAAGACTTACAAGTAGTTCTCGAAATAGAGAATAACCTTACATCTCCCTTCTTTCAGGTTAGTGTTGTCATTATTTAATTATGAAATCACGATCCCTCTTTCTTCCTTTTTCTGGTCTAGAGAAAGAAAATCATGACTGATTTTATTTTAGTACAGTATCATGTCTATTTACAAAGGAGAGATAAAATAATCCCCATTTATAGCTAGCTGGAATTTTAAGACCTTCTTCCAATTCACAGATTAAGTGAATTTGGACCCACTTAGTTAAAGGAACAGTCTCAAACATACACCAAGAAAATTTTTCTAATCAACAACTCCTATGGACAAGGGCTGTAGATTGCTGTGTTTCTTGGTGGTATGTATTAAATTTGAACTGATGGGCCTCCTCTGAAGGCTTAGGCAATAGTTGCAGTCCTTAATACTAGCCCTAAATATTAGATGTAATTTAGGCACTAAACTATTCTTTCCTAACAAGATAGAATCAGCTTACATAGCATTTTTTATTTAAATTCCACCTAACTCCTCTGTTACACACTTAATTTCTTTGCTAAAGAAGGCTTAAGAGCCCAGTGATTATTGTGGCATTGATGGATGCACTTTAAATGAACGTGTGATTTATTTTAACCAAAATGTGGTCAGATTGGAACAATTTCAGGAATGTACTCACTAAAGAAAGAACAGTGTCAAAGAAAGAACATCATTTCCATGCTTGGCTGCTCCATGTTCGTTGAGCATCAGCTAAATCTGCCTTCAAACTGGATACCTGCTAATACCCAAGTAAATTACATATGTGGAAACAGGAAAAAGATGTTTCATTCTAAACTGTTTTACTTAGTGTGTTGAATGTTATATATGACATTGTATGACTGCTTCATGGGTGGGAGGAGGCCCACGGGGGATGTGTCTTTAAGATGCTTTCTACTTTCTACTGTCTTCACTGTCATGCAGACAGGCAGATGGCCTCACAGAAGGAAAGTAGATCGTCCCTATGTCAAAAGAGAGCATCTATTTCCATTGTAAACTTTGGTGTAGACTAATTTTTTAAAAAAGTAGATATTTCCTTCATCTAAATATCACCTCAGGCCTTGTGTGGGACCACAAGAACTGTACTACAGGCAACCTCATGGCACTTAGAGAGCTGGATTTTGGCATGACAGTATTATATGGGGTTGTGTTGCCATAAGGTCTGTACGTGGATACATAAAAGACTGCACAAATCTGTAGATGTGGAAAGAGATAAGGCTACAGGGGCAGCTGAGATAAAAGTTACAGCTGTATGACAAAGCAAGCAGGTACATTCGGTTCAGGTCATCACGACCTTTCCCTTTCCTCAACTGTCTGACATGTGGTATGTGTCGAGACTCTTAGCCATATACAGATTTTGGTGGCTGCAGAAAGGACAGCTGATTATAGGACTGCTGAAAGTAATTCAGTATAGATATTAATAATGGCAGCTGTAGTTTAACAATGTTGGTGAATCTGAAAGCAATTCAGTTTGCTTGTTATATTGGCTCTCTTCGTCTTACAGCCTCTCCATATGGTGGACTCCAATGTGGAGTTGATAGGTTCACGTTAACTCTGGTTGAGGCAGCAGACAAACATAGCTAAACAAAGCTCTGCTCAAGATCTCTTAATCTTGGAGTTTTAAAATTTATTTGAATATCTTTATGCTACATTGGAAGCTATGCTGTGGAAGGCTAAGCAAAACAATTATCTGTGGATGGTCTGCAGAAAAATTCTTTTCCACAAAAGCAGCTTCAGAAGCAGCTTTCAGCAGCTTCAGCAGCTTCACCTCTGTGGTGCCCAAAGGGCTGAATAATTGGGTTGGATGTGTAAGGAGACAGGATCTACAGCAGATTAGTTGTAAGGATCATAGAGAAGTATACAGTCAAGCAGAACAGCACAGAACAATAGCCACATATTCTGACTAAGATATTTAGTCTTATGTATACCTATTATATTTTTTTAAATGATCTCTGAAGCTCAAGCTCTTGACAGGTAATCAATTGTTTGTTTTACGTTTGTAGCCAATAAAGACACATAATCCTTGTTAAGAATGAGATCACTCATTTTCTGTGCTTAACTAGGACTGATTTGATGATGATGAAGGAAAACAGCCAGCATATGTGGTTCCATCTGGATATTTTACTCAGATTTTCATATGTGGGTATATGGCAACTATATCTACTTTTTAAGGGATGCAAGTGGTAAATTCTGATGTTGAAAAGATTGCAAACCTGGACAGACTGTTTATGGTCTCTTGAGATCTCTGTAGGTCAAAAATATCAGTTTGTTTCTCTCTACATTCACAAAATAGATATATTGCAGGTAACTGGGTTAAAGAAAAACAACAGCGCATGATCTAGGGCACTTGAGGTGAGAGAGAGAGAGAAGAGCTGGAGAAAAAAAAGAGAAAAATAGACTTCTGTCACTAGTTGGTGACTGGGCCAGAAAAACAGGATACTTTTCAGCTGCAGATCTACTTAACCATTTGAGAAAAGATTTTACTGAGTATATTAATTACAGAAAAGCTAGCCAGATCTGCTAAATTCTTCAGCACTTTAAAAAGAAAAATGACTAACTTTGTCCATAAGTATCTATGTCCTAGGAGCTACAAAGGAGATGTTTGTGACTGCCTGGAGCTCTAGTAATCTGAACTTCACTGTTTTTTCCCAGTTAGCTGACATAGTTCAGAAAACTTTGCATGGCAGACGATAAAGTGCATAGAGTGCACTAGAGCTTCGGTGCAGAGAGTTACAAGCTGGTGGCAGAACATCAGCAGAGGAAGCAGGAAGCGATCGCTATTCAACAGAGCACACTCCAAATGTGAGTGGATGTGTCCACTACTGTTGGACTCAGCCTTGTTCCCTAAGAAGCACTTTTATCCATTTTGAGCCTTTCCTCCTTCATCCTATCTCTCACTTGGTGTTTCTTTGCCAGGAAGAGTTGCAGAAAAAGTTGCAATTCATTGCAGTAATTACTGGAATCGATAGCTTTTCAGCACACAAAAAATATATCTAGTCCAGGATAAGCTGGCTGAGAGCACAGCACCGTAAACAGAAAATAGAAGTTAGGTACACTGAGATTGTTTTCAGCTTTAAGACTAATTAGCACTAAGGTCTACTTTCAGACAATGGTATATCTGTGTCTTGACTGAGCTGGATGTTGTCAACAGGCCATCTCCACCTGGCATCTAAGTGCTTTCCAGTTATTCTGCTAGGTATCTGGATATATGAAACTTGCATATTGTACTTACAGTACAGACCTGTGTTCCCAGAGGAAAACCAGGAGATCACTCTGCTTGTTTTCATCAGGGAATCTGCCTGATTCATGCTCAAAGGCGACTTTCTTGACGTTCCTGAGTGATAGCATAAGGGAGCATAGGCGTACTTTACTGCTCTGTGGCATGAGACAGATGGAGGCAGGATTTTCACTCTCAAGCTGCTAGACATATCCTCCAGGCAGGATCCAAACTACTGTGGTGTTGTTGAATGCTAATGCTTGCTTTCTGACCTTTACTGGCAAACACGAGCAGTGGAGATGTCCATCCTGTGACTCCACGTCTAAAGAAGCACCTACGTTCCTTATGAAGAAGGAATAACCTTTAGCTTGAACTAGTATTGACTGAACCTGTGCTGAGATCCCAGAATCTGAAATAGGGCACTGTAGGTCTGAAAGCAGTATTATTTGTCACTCTTTATAATGAAATAACTAGGTTAGTAATTCAGCTATTGAGCAGAACTTAGATCAGAGGAGAGATCAATAAAAAACATAAAAATTACCAAGCCTTGCCAAAAATGTAATATCTCTCACAGCTCACCTGACCAATGTTGCCTTCTTGTTAAGATCAATACTTATGTTATCTTCTAAATGTAATTTAATGGTAAAAAAATAGAGAGCACCCTTTGGGTATAAGCCTCTGCAAAACAGTAATAGCTTAGAAAAAAAAAGCCTGTGTAAGATCCATCTCAAATAATGGCTGAGGAACAAGAGCCTCAGTAACTCTCTTAAGGTAAGATAATATACATCAGCTCAAAACTGGATCCCATGTCATATATCTTTTCTCTCTGAGTACCAGTGAAGCTAAGGCAAATTAAAAAAAAAAAAATCAAGACTCTAACTGGAGAAAACACAGAGACTACATTTCCAAATATTGTTGCAGTTCTTTAACAAGAACTGTAATTTCAAAGTTTAATCTGTTATGCTATAAAGGTGACCCATGTAAATCTCAGAGGCGATAGAACTGACCCACTGGCACAGGAATTAGACGTTTTCTTTTGTCCTCTGCAGGGATACATTAACAGTGCCTCTACAGTGAAGGTGGTAAGGTGCTACTTTTCATCTCTTTAATAATTTAAGCTGGTGTATGAAGCCAAATCAATGTTCAGGTTGTGAGGATGCAATTCCACTTGTCCATTTAGCATGGCTGTTTGATTTAAAAAACAAAACTAAAAATCTGAGGAATATAAAAATACTTTTTCTCTTATCTTTGATATTAATACTTACCTGTAATAAGCATTAGTGATTTTTTTACTCGGGTAAAAAGGTAGGAAGGAGTCTGATTTTTATCAATATCACTTAACAATACCTACGAACAACTGCTAATTCTGACTACAAACAGAATTAGGGGCCTTGTGCTAGTGTGGCTTATTTCCCTTGCTGTATGTCTATAACTGTACAGGAGTACCTATAACTATAAACATAGGTACTCCTTCAACTGTTTCTATGTTATGCTGAAAAGTTGGAACATACATGTTTGTATAAACTGTTGATCTAAAGTGCTGCAGTACATCTGAACTTTCTTCTTTTTTTCCTTATCAAGCCACAGTTAAGACAATGATCATTTTCCTAAGGTTAGTAATCTTCAGCATTTTCCTTTTGAGTATGAAGAGCCATGCTTTCCTTGATAAGACTTCATTATTTTACCCTTTTTTACATTTCTTTAAGCACTAAATATATATTCTAATGTATAGAACAAAAAACACAGTTATGTACCGCATTCCCAGTACCAAGATAGTACCATGTAAAAACAACGGAGAAGGTAGTCTGGGAAATATGTGAAGCAGTCAGAACCTCTAAAAAGGTACCCATTGGAAATATATCTTTAAAGCTGAATAACTATGTGTGTTCTATTTATATGACTTGCATCAGGAAAGTGACAGAGAGAGAGAAAAAAAAATTATATGGAAATGGACTGAGCAGTGTAGGAGGATTTGGAGAGTTGTGAAGTTATTTTGATTGGAGAAGTTAAAATATATTATGTAATAGGCCGCAGAGATCTGGGCAAGTAAAGCACAAGGAGGCAAGAGCAGTCATTTAAATGGCAAAGTACGATGAGTTAGCTAAGGTATTAAATGCTAGTGACATTTTGGCAGCTAAGTTCATGGTGATCACGTTGCTTGACACATTGTTAAGGATTGTCAGTTCTCAGAATTTGGGTTGGTTTTCTTTTTCTTTCTTTCTTTTCTTTTGTTTTCTTTTTAGTGGGTTTAAAGCCTTTAATACCTATGGCCTTTCCACTTGATTATTTCAGCATTCTCCCTTTCTTCCTTTCATTTCTTTTCTGCTGCAGAGAATGACGAAGGAAGCATGGAGCTGAATAATAGAGGGCTTTAGCTGTGAATTCTGTATTCAGGGAATTATGTGGAAACTCAGAGGAAGGAGCTCATGGGAGAAAGTGCCCGTAAAGGTCCCCGTACTAGATAATTTCCTGATCAGTTATTACTTACAGTGGTGACATCCTTGGGGTGGGGACACGCGTTCTTTTAGAAGCCCTTACACCCTGTATTATCAGGAGGAAAGCTCAGCTATTTGCACAAAGGCTATGGCTTGAAAGGATTTCCTTTCTTTGCAAGTGCTTTAGTGAAGTCTTTTTTCAAAGATAAAGTATCTGGAAATTATGAAGCCGGGTAAAAGTCTTCCCCCCCACCTCTTTCTTTCCTAGGTAATCTATTGTGAAACTAAAATAGCTGCAGGAGTGAATTTACTTATTAAAAGTAAGCTAAATTACATCATGAATTAGAAAAATGTTTAAGATATATACAGTTACGGATTACCTATAATTAAAAAGTGTTATGCATAACATAGAAAGGCTTGCTGATATTTATGAAGTAAGTATAGATCTTTTACTTCACAGAAATGACACACATGGACGGTATTAGAGATGGAGATATTTCACACATTAAATACGCACATACACTGCTCACCCAGCGGCATTTCTCTAACTGGAAGAGAAAATTACACGTCTGGAAATAGAATATCAGAATTGTTGAATTATAAACAAAATGACATTTTGTAGGTCTCGGAATTAAAATGTAAGTAGGCACCTAATAATGCAAGTTCTGAGTTTAAAATGTTAAAAAGCTGGAAAACGAACAAGATCTGGTACTGTGTTGACACAGCAAAGTTAAGAACTGAACTTAAATTTGGCAAACGAACACAGAAACTGTAACTGCTTAAAACTGCAAGCTTGTGAAATTAAACAACTTTATTTTGCTATACTCCTTACTTACAGAAAAGATGTTGAAGGACTGAGCACCAGCACTTGTAATGCTATTATTAACAGTACTTAAAAATTATTTCAGTTTTAATTTCGAAGAGGAATACTTCTGAATTAAAGCAAAAATCTCCAAGCAATATATTTTCTCCTTAGGAAAACACACAGAACCCTCTCCCCACTCCTCCTTTTCTTTAATGTTTTTTATCTCACATTTCTAATTTCTCATTTTCTTGTTGCTTTTATGGACATTTGTTAATGCTCACGTTTGCTGATAGCAAAAAACTTGCTGGAGAAGCAAGCAGAGCCATTTTAGGCGTAGTCTCTTGCAGAATCCGCGGACTGAGTAAGGAGGCCTTAAAATGGATCCAGTGGCTCACGGAGGGTCAGCGCGCGCGTGCAGAATTGATGTGATGTGTTCTGTTCCACTCGGCGGTGGGAAGGGGGAGTCTGCAGCGATACATCTCGGGGATGACAGACCGTGAACTATGGTGTCTTGATACGCAGCCGGAAGGAGCAGACAGCAGAACGCTTCTAAGTCAGACCAAAATAGCAGCCCCTGAGTTCCACAGTTGCCTATTTTTCCAATATTTATTAACATTATTTTGATTTAATGTTTTAAGCCAGACGTTATGAAAGGTAGAGCTGACGTAGTCAAGACTGCTCAGCAAATCAGACCATCGGATGTGAGGCTTTGCTGTGTTTCTCTCGACGCCAGGAGAAGGCGTAAGACCTCCAATGGCTCTGCCAGGAGCAACTGTGTTAGAAAACCCTATCGTTGCTAAGAAATTTGCACTACTGCAACGTAGCTGGACTTCATTTTTGTATTTAGATGGGTAGAGGAGTCTGTCACCATGAAGCAGAATGTATATGCTCAAATGTCCGCTGAAGGTAAGAGGATAGATTTTTGAGGAGGAAGCAGCGTGTTCTCCGCAGTTTCTGCCTCTAGTTTGCTGTCCTCCATTCGGTCCATACTTACCAGGGATTTATTAACATTACAGCCATAGCTGGAGATATTCTCAAGGGCTCTGGAGAAAGAGGACTGAGAATAACACTAACTAACTAAAGGTACTAACTAGTACCTTTTTGTGCTTCCAGAATGAAGGCTGACAAATATTTCTGCATTTTACCTGGGGAAAGACCTTTCTGTTTTTCCTCTGCCCTCTCTGTCTCTACATTAATTTAACATTCGACTAGATAATAATTGGATTTTTAACCTAATTCTCATCAGAAGGTAGCTGATGACTGTATATAGCTTCTATGCCTATTGTTCAAAAAAATTATTTTCAGTTTTTGAACAGGAATTTTTAAAATCATAAACACTCTCTCTATATATATATACATATATGCGCCTGTACATGCTTGTTCATTGAAAAAAATGTCAAAAATTCATTCATAAATAAAGCTCTGTCTCTTATGCTCAGAGAAAGAGAATTCAGCAATGTCAGAACATTGAGAGAAAATGCAGTTTTTAATAGCTGTGTGGATGACTGCGCTGTAATAGAATTCACTTTCATCCTTATAAACAAACATTAAATATATGCTTATGACACAATGAAATGACAGAATGAAGTCAAACTCTATAAATGAGAAATGTGTTTCAGCTACAGGCAAAAATGAAAGAAGACTTTAATCAATATAATCACAAGGAATCTGACAGAGGGTAATTATAAAGAAGTAGAAAGATGTCGGGAATCATCCTCATATTTCTGTTGCTACAAAATAGGTACGAGGCAGAGACTGCACAATAAAATAAAACTGCATCATAGGGGGTTGTTCCAAATATAGTATATTTATATTGCAGCATTAGATATCATTTAGCTTCTCATGCTTATAAACCCCAAATAATCTCCTATTTCTCTAATAAGATTTAGATATTTTAGTCATAATCACCGGAAACTAAAGCCATAGCTAGGCATCTGAATAAAGAATAACCTGTTTTAGAGACATTCTGACTATCACTAATTCCTTTTCTTCTAAAGTATGAAGATTTCTTAACAAATTTGAAATTAGCCATTTATATTGGATATTTAAACATGGATTATACTATACCAAGTCACCTAGGGCTAATTTTGTGACCCCTTTTTCTGCCTCCATTGATGTAAAATTGTGCTAAATCAATGGAGTCACACTGGGGTAAGTGAGGTCAGTAGCAGAATTGATTCAGACTTCGGTGCTACAGGGAAAATTGCCGCACTGCTTAATAATCATCTTAAGACAGGGTCAAATTTGTGCTTTGTTTGGTGTCAGGTTTTACTGCATCTGCTTTACCCAACCTAGGGCTCTATATTGTGTAACAGGTTGCTTCCCTGCATTGCTTCCCTGAAATAGTACCAAAAAGCGGACCACACGTATGCAAGGGTCTGGCAACAGCTGCTGTACTGCGGAGCTGTGAAATCTTGTTTCTTTTCTATAATAAGTTATGTTCATCACTGCAATATCTGAACATATTAAGTAACATGAAGAAATTAGTTTTCACATATGAGACAAGAAAATAATCACTTGATAATAATTGAGCCTCTGAAGCTACCCAGGAGGACTGTGGCTGAACAGTGATTAGGACATATGTCTCCTATTCTGGGCTCTACGCAGCCTGACAGTATATCCTTCCTTTCAGCAAAGTTAGTGTACTTTATGGAGTGAAAGACCATTGGCAGAACTTCTCAGATTTAACTGCTGTCAGTGTCAGGTACATTGCTGAAAGACTTTACTCAGGAGAGGTCTGAGCAGAGGAAGCAGTCAGAAATTAATGGGATGGTTTGCAGAGTGAGGTGTCACCAACGTGAGCAAGGGTGACAGGATTTCAGCCTTGAAGGTACCCAAGAGTAATTCAACACGATTTTAGGAAAATGTGTGTAGGAGCTGTGTGGGAGAATATAAATTATTTCAGTGATGTATGGTCATTTGTAGCTAGAGATCTAGCCAAACATGGAATAAGGATATTTTAGGGTAAATGAATGTTAATAATTTTTTGAGCACTTGAATGGTATTGTAGGGAGTGAAATTAAGACATTTTAGAAATGAATTTAGAAATGCAAAGAAAAGCCTCTAAAAGGCACATCTAGGTTACAGCCAAGTCATAGGAAACTGATACAGATCCAAAGCAGGGCTTGTGAACCTTCTATGGGATTTGGTTATATATCCAAAATTCTCCCAGTCAAGTGGCAGCTGCTGCTGGAACTCGTAGACTGCACAGATGCCTCTGTTTCTGATACGCTCTCAAATTCTGCCTCTCTAGACACCCAGAAGCATTTCAGGTTTGTTGTGGCTGAGAAGTCTTCCCCTCAACCGCTCCACCATGCAGAAGAGAACTGCGGTCCATTGGATAGGAGCGACAGAGCGCGACGGCAGCCCGGCGGTTAGAGGTTTCCCCTGGGCCTGGCTTCCAGCCTGGAAGCTGGAAAAGCAATTTTAGCATTTAACAATGAACAGTGATTGGGTGAAATGAATGATCAACCATGACCACTGGAGCCCATCTCTCCCCCTTTCCAGTGAGTGTCCACCCACCAGCATGAGGTATTTTTACTGCCCAAAGTAACCTGCATTTTTGGCAGTGTCATGGTTTAAACACTGGACAGAAAACACTGTCCCTCAAGCCTGAGTACCCTTTAGTCAAGGGGTCGGAGTACCTTCCGCGAAGATAGACGTGGATTTTAAACTTCTTAGGGCCAAGTATGTCCTGATTCCGGATTTAGAGGTGTACTCTAGCTATAGAATTATTGTATAAAAAGGTTAATTCTCCATTGTGCATTGAAAAGAAATGCTTTATAGTACATTTTTAAAATAAAAGATAGGCTGTTGTATTCTGAACATAGATCTGTGACTTTCGAGTCTTGGGAGTAACATGAGGGTAACACTCAGCAAAGTGCTTAGGCCTCAAAAAAGGCTGGGATTTGTTATCACCTCTTTTATTGTTTCCCCCTGGTAACGGACCACTGGCATCAGTGAATTCTTTTCTAACTCACACAATTTATTACATATCCAGAGTTCATCATTTTTCTCTGACAGCTCAGAGCTGTAGGAAGAACAACAGGGACTTGAATTAACCCTGGTGCATTTCCACAGTTTATAAATATTGTGATTCATGTGTAAATCAGACATTTTACCACAAAATAATTCAAGGATTTTCTAATAAAAAAGATCAAATGAAATGGAATAAAAATAAAGTTTTCATAAACCAGCGATTTCCTTTTTCGAGTATTAAAGAAGCTAAGGGATGTCTCAAAAAATTCTGATGAATCATTTTACGTCTCCATCCATCAATATTAAACATTTTCATAGTGCACCTTTACTAATGGTTGCTGAAATTCATTGCAAGAAATTACAGGAAAGGACTGAAGTTGCTACTTTTCCAGCTGTTTATCTTGAATTTTTCTTTGTTGCTTTTACTTGGTGCTTCTATGACCTCCATTGATAAGTTAAATAATGCATTTCCTTCCATAAGCAAAGCTCCAGTGTGTCTTCTGAAAACAAATCTCTTTCTTTCTCGGAGGAACTTCTAAGTCATAATAATTCTTTTCAGTTTCTCCCTCTACATTTTAGGATGACTTAACTGAGCAGAAAAAGCCCATTCTCTTAAAAACATTTTACAGTGAGAAGCATTGAAAGTTATATCTCTTCCAGAGCAATCCTCTCTTGGTGAGATATAGACTCTAACCTATATTACACAGTCCTAAGTAGCTTTATTACAAAGTGCTGCAGACCACTTTGTCCTGTTTGCAGGTTACTATGCACTTCTTTTGCAAGAGAATCACCATATTCTTCTGCTGAGTAGACAATTAGAAATCCTACCCTCCACTAGGTAGCATATGAGAAACCTCAGTTTTGTACTGAAGCTTTCAGTGGAGACCAGATATAATGTCCTGGAGCAAATGGTTTTTCAAATGAAAATATATGAAATTCTTAGTATGAACCAGATCTGTGTACATAACTTTGCAAAAGCAAATGGAGTGGCTTGTAGTGTCACTGTGTAGTGCATATACTGCTGGGAAAAGTTACCTTTCCCTCACTTACTGACCCACTCTTCATGAGAGCAGAAAAATTGCTTAGTGAGGCTAGCTTCTATTGATTGTGCATTTAGTCAGGGGTTGAAGATCAAAAATATTTGAATCTGCTCCAAAATACAAGGTTACAGCCTTTCTTAATGTTAGAAAGAGGATTTCTAAAAGGCACTTGTAGTCTGGCTACATTGTCCTTCCCACAGTCAGATTCCAGAGAAAATAAAGCTCAGTAAATATCGAAAACTAAATCTTCAAACGCTATCTGGGTTCTTAATAACACTCCAGAAATGTAACTTGCAAGGATACTGTAATTTTTAAATTTGCCTACATATTTCAATCTTGGAAAAGATTTCTTTTCCCTTTGCCTTGAAAAATAATGAACAACAACATAATCAAAATCACCAGAAGATAAACCAGTAATAAATGTCACAATGTGCACAATTTCAGGCGAGTTTTTTGTCCAGATTGTATGCTCTTCTTCATACACATCTAAATAGTTTATTGTCTGAGACATTATGCCACAAATCTAGTAAGTAGAATGCCTGAGGCTAATGGGGAATCTAAACTCATAACTGCTATTTTAACTTCAAAAAGAATTTGTATCCTATCTAGACTGGGATTTCAGCTGTGCTAATGTAACTCAGTTTTGTTGGCACTACATCATACATTAGTAATCCAGAAACAAGTGCATAAAGTACCAAGTATGAGAAAAGAAATACATCTCAATTATAAGAAAATGTACGCAAAGAATAAAAAAGACAATATTCTTAGGAAAAAACATGGTGACAGGATGTCTTAAAAAGAGTCAAACTGGAATATAATAGTACCGTAACTAGCTCCAGAGAGAATGGCACAAATTCATTTTAATTACTAGCAACTTTTGGCTTGTCAGCTTGCATAGGCTCTTTGGCCCTGCACTGAACCCGGGCTCTATATGATCTATTTTAATTCAGGACAACCTAGGCAAGAGTACCTATATGAAGGATTGTCACAGCTGGCAGACACAATACATATAAAAAAGCTTATGAATTTTGTAGACAATTTCACATTGTGCTTACCTGGCTTGCATTACTGCGCTGCCATACAAGTGGCAGAACAATTAATCATGAGTATCATGGGGTAACTTGCTGTGACAGAGCGCCACGTGTGCTCATTAAAGACAGCTTCTCTTTCATCCCTTCGTATTATGTGCCTCCCCTTGTAATTCCTGTCAAGGAACTGGATTATACAACATCATGAAGTATTTCCAGGACTACTTGAAGATAAGGGCTCGTGGGCGGTGATTCGAGGTGTTCTAAGGGGTACGTGAGGTTTTAGACCCTCTATGCTGCTTTACCTACAGGTGATGGAGGAGCCAGAAAAGCTGTAGGATGTTGTGCAAGATAAAGATTAAAAATCCCAAAACAGTGGTGGCGATCGAATCTGTGCTATTTGTTAGTCTAACTGGTGTTCTGTTACCACCAATTAGGCATTCTGCAGTGGCTCTTCCAGCGTCAGGAGAGACCAGACCACTTACCCCACCACCCCGCCTGCCAGGCAGGAGGTTTGTTTAGCAGAGTGTGTGTGGGATATGGGCAGTGGGTATGTAACGACCCAGACGAGTGCCCTGCTGATCAGGCACTACACGTCTTTGGTCCTCTCTGATCACATTTTGTGGCATTCTTCTCCTGCTGGCTCTGCACTACTGCAAATGAGGCTAATACAAAGATTTTAGCCTGTACTTTGTACTGATAACCTCTATAGCATAGCTGGGCTCATGCACGGATCCCCTTTAGCTATCTAATTGTTGACCTCATTTGCTAATTTGGCTAAATATATGTTTAGGCAAAAACTGTAGCAATCTAACCACTCATCTCAAGGATCTCGGTACTAACAGACAAAAGAAATATTTATGTCACTTCGCCCTTTTTCATAAATGTAATGGTTTTGCAAGTCTTTTTAAAATTAAAGTTTGAATACCTAAGCTACAAATGCTTATGCCAGTAAGACAAAGACTAGATCTGCGACACAGTTACATAATGTATGTAGGAATAGCATCGATTACTTGTAATAATCTATTTTCTGGGTTCAGATTTCTAGAAGAATGTACTATTGTTTAATTTGCTTGCAGTAGCATCTGTTTGCTAAAAAATTGAAAAAATAGCCAACAAAATTGAATGTGCTATTAACAAATCAATATTTTCTAGTACTGTAAAGGACGGAAGTAAGTCACAGGGAAGATAAACAATGCTGTCTGACATCCATTTTGTGTCAAGGGGTAATGAAGAATGTTGGCTTTTTGATTTCTGATTCCACACTTCAATTGTTGGAAACTATTAGAATATTGCTAAATGCATCTCTCAATTAAAAGAAAGAAATTGCTAAGAAATTCTAATATTAATTACATATGAATAAACACATCAAAGGGAAAGCCTGCAAAAATATACCTTAAAATGGAGTCACTTAAAATATATATTGTTTTGTTAGAAAGAATTGTTTTAAACAATATTCCTGCTACTGGAAAAATTCATCAGAAGGAGGAGAATATTTCAAAATAGCACACTTTTTAAAGCCTTTTTTTACCTTATTATCCTGCATAGTGTGTGAAATGATAAAGGCCTCCAGTTGGCTTTCACATGTACATCTCATTACGATTTGTTCTTTCACTGCTAATCTACCTCCTCACAGTTTACTTTAGCATTCAAAATGTCTGACATAGGAACTTCAAACTCACAAGATAAACATCAGAAAAACACTCACATCAAACTGACAGATAAAAATGTCCTCTGCTTATTAATCTTCCCTTTAAAAAATATAGCTTTCACTAGTCTGAGACCTTCAATGAGTAATACCTGGTGCTGTTCCAGTAATAAGATCAGCAGAGCACAGTAAATACATCATGTTCTGCTGGGCTACCTGAGCAAGCTTTGTGCTACCAGACGACAGTCCTCTTGCCTGCCTAGCCTTTGGCTGTCGAAATTCTGGAGATTTTGTCAGGCTTCTGCAGCAAAATGAATTTTCAGGCAACATAGAGATCTTAAAACATCATTAGTTGTGATTTTCCTTAGGTAAATGATTTAATTATGCCTGAAGGGAGCACTATTAGGTTTTAATCCTTTCAAATCCCATATAATTACTGAAGGTGAAAAAAACAGTGTGTATATTTGAATAATGAGGAGGATGGTTTCAGTCTTGTTTGCTGTTAGGCTTGGTCAGACATGCTATTCTGGAGCTGATAATTCATCAAAATATGTCAAAATTGTCATAAAATCCTCTCCTATGGATAATACAACCACCTCACAGAAATGTGGGCTTCTAATCCGCGCATTGCCTTTGACATTATTGTTGCCTAGACTCTAGGAAGAAGGGTGCAGAAACAAGAAAGCATTCCTGAATTTCTCCAAGTGGAGAAATCATATTATATTTTAAATGAGCTGCCCCTGAAGTCAAGGGCAGCTTTTATGTTGAGAATAGCGAGCTCTATCTCCATCAGAACCGTACAAACCTCACTAAAATCTTTCCCTTTTTGTCTTGACCTTCAGTAGCGGTACAGCACAACAGAAGTAAATACAAACTTGCTACAGCATATAATGAGTTGCAACATGTAATGCAAAAAAAGAAGGTGTATTTTTTTCCCCAAGTGCTAAAACATTTCAGACTTGTCATGCATTTGTGTGTGCTTTCACTGGGGATTTTACTGACCATCCCAAAACTCATAAAGACAGGCAGGAGGCAACTCAGGCTAAGCGTGAAAAGAAGTTTACAGGAGAAAGTTACAAGGCGCTTTACAAATTAGTGGCTATTTTTTTTTTGTTTTCCAGCATGTCACAATTAAGTTTTATGTTTCGTTAGTTTTACTGAATAATGAATAAATTGCATGTTTATTACAAATATTTGTTAGAAATATTTGTTTTGTAAGATACCATTCTCCTAAATCTCCATTGTATTGAATGTGCATATACGCACATGTATATACGTATATATACATATATATATATATGTACACACACACACACACAAAAATCTACTACAAAATTCTCTTTGGAGAATCCCAGCATCTAAAAAACATCAGAGCCACTCCTGTCTGCAATTATTGTGAATAAGACTCTACATGTTATTGCATCAGGAAATCTTTTGTTTTAAAGGCGAATTTAGAAAATATGTTTTCAGTGTATCGATATCATGTGGCAAAAAATGTTTGCATGTATTTTCAGGTTATTTCTCTACCAGCTAACCTTTATATATGAAAAAGCTAGCTTAGTTTATCACTTGTAATTTATGGCATAAATATGAAGATTAATATATAAATCTGCTTTAAAGTAATATTTTTGAGTATCTCATAACTGTTCAAAACAGTCTGTTGATGATTTTGCCTAGCAACAGTGATATATTAATGTATTCTAGCATATAAATAGAAGAGTTACTGAAAAAAATGTGTAAAAATCATATAACCTATCCATTTCTCATACCAAACTAATACTTGAAGCAAAACTAGGAAAGAAATTAAGCTAATATCCTATGCCAATCCTACAAAGCAGCAGTTTAAGATAATAGCCCAGTCCTGATGTCCATTAAATTGATGGGATTTTATCATCCAGAAACAGGAAAACCAGAGATCAACAGAAAGGTAACCATCTTTGAAAAATCATATCACCCAAACCCCACTGGAATGGGAACCTTTTTTAATAGATGGTCTTCAAATTAGCAGAACAGTATCACTCAAGGAATGAGAAGGGAACCAATCAGCCTGGAGGCTGGAAACAGTGATTTAGTTCCAAAAGCCTTCACAAACTTGTATTTTCCCATCGGGCATTTGTTTGTGTTATGTGAGACATGGGTATGTTGGCAGATTCAGGGTCACAGAATAAAAGTGTCATCTTCCAACCATAATTGTACAAACTACTGCCAGCAGGCAGTATCATGTGTGTGTGTGTTTGAATGTTTCTCCTAGCTATTTCATCCCCATCTTTGCATCTTCTAACTATTTTGACATACAGACTTTTGCTTGAATAAGGTCTGGTTCACTGTTACAATAGATGGACAAATTGTTGAATTTCCAATTTTCTAAAAAAAAAAAAAAAAAAAAAAAAAAAAAAAAAACAGCAGACTGCTTTGTCAATGAATAGCACTAACATATGCAGATGCAGATGTGTGTGTGGAAGAGGCAGAGTCTCACTGGTTTCTCTTCTCTTACCTGTGGTTTAGTTCCCAGCATATCATTGACAAACCACAGAAGAGGTGAGTGACGGTATGTGAGGGAGATATTTGGCTATGAATGCAGAGAGAAAGCAATACACTTGGAATTGCACTGGCTGCAAAATAATGTCACTATTTTTTTTTTTAATTGAAGCTTTACCACTTGTTTCAGTTTATTACTGAACAAAAATAAGATATTGCCATTTTGTGTGTATGAAGAAAGCACTGTTCCCATTTATGACCTGTTCTACCATGTAGCTTAGCCATGGGAATACACACCAGGCTCCAGGGGACCTGGGCCCAGGGTCTTCACAGGGATGTCTCATGCTCCTGCTGGGTATTTTGACAGCAGGTTTTACTTGCTGGCCAAAATTTCCACCTTGCACTTGGAAAGCTTTTCTATTTAAAGTGTACAGCTTTGCAGAACAGTTTGCCTCTGAAAAATTCAAAGCAGTTTCCTGCATGAGGACTAGGGGAAGCAATATACTTCAAATTTTTAGGCAACATTTTCAAAGCAAATGTCAAGCAGCCCCTTATGCTGCCAAGTAAGAAAAACAACACTCATAAGAGAGTTACCAGTAAAGTGCTGCCTGGTCCATATGACCCATTATACATCACTGATGGATTTAGATTAACATCTACACTTCACTTTCTAGAGGTGTCAAAGTGAAGAAATAGAAAGAGATGTTAATAACACCCCCTCTGATACTCCAAAGAATGTGATTATTACCAGGGAGTTACTGACCAGAAGTTATCACACCTCTTCTGCTTCCTGCTTTTTCAACAGCTTCTAGCAGTCTTTCTGCTAAGCAGCAGCTCCCTAATTAATATACTACAGGCTATTGTCTACCATGCCTAGAAGAAAAAGCCCAATAACACAATACCTTCATCACTAGCGATTTTTTTTTGTTGTTCCTCTGAACTTAAATCTGGCACAAGTAGGGAAATAAAAATTTCTTTTAGCTTGGGAAAGTAGTTTTAGCTCTTTGTGATAACTTAGGTATTGCCAAGTTCCTCTTTTTTCTTTCCCTTGCATACTATTTTCTTATACCTTTGGAATATTGAGGCTATATCTTGGGAAAACTCTACATAACTAATTTTTGTGTACCTGAAAATAGAACTTTTCTGAGGAGAACACTCAAAAAGCAGGATATTGAGAGCTAACACTTAAAAAGAAAAATATTGCTGTTGGGACAATGCTTGAGCTAGAAGACCCTGTCTTTGAAGGAAGGTGCATTATCCCTGAAGACATTGTATCAAACTTCCATTTCTTAATGGTCTGTGACTGATCAGTAGAGAAGACCTTTAACACTTTTCATTTTTGTCTGAGATAGCAGCAGTAGAACAATGTACTGCTGCACCATTGATGACTCCACACTATTTGTTGTTGCAGAAGAGGATATTGAATCAAGTGAACTAACCACACACTTGAGTACTGTGGATGTGGAAGAACTCACACTTGTTAGCAAAAAAGATGACTGCCATCCACAGATTGTTGTGGTGCCAGAATAAAAAATGAAACTCTAGGCTGAATCCCAAAACAGTAAAACCTCCTGAAAAAAAGTACTCAAAACATCCGGATATGACTTACAATTCTTGACTCTTAAATGCATGGCTTTCAGATGAATGATAAAGCTTCTTCTTCTGCAAGATGCTCTGTGAAAACTATGACAGTATGCTCAAAACTAATGACACAGTAAGGAAATAGGCTTCATTTCTGATAGTAAAGGAGAGATTCCTTTTGTTTGATTACAGCATTCAGGTCTTAATAGAATAATAAATGGTGTGGGCTGATGAAAGCACGAGGTGTTGAGAAAATGGAGCATAATTAGTATTCCTGACAGCTTTATCAGCAATATCTGAAAAGTATTATCAGCAATGGCATGTGATTGGCCCTCTTTAGCAACATCTGATGTTAGGTTTGTCAAACTTCTGTTTGTGGGATCAATACAGGTTGCTTTTCTCTTCTACTGAGAACACAGGGCTATTTAGCTAATGTGCCCCAAAGTTTGCCTACCTTATAGAAGTCCCAGATGCCTCTGGAGGCAACAGAATTATCAATTTTCAAGTGCATAAGGGAGGTATACTTTTGAGAAACAGCAAAGAAAGCTCTGTTGTCTCAGGAACATAGCTCTTTTTTTCAGTATGAACACTAAAAAAAGAAGAGTCAGGACTGAGGATGGGGAAGTTGGCCAATAGCCAGGCCCATAGTATGACCCAACCTATAGGGCTACAAGAGATTCCCATTACGTGGCCACTGATAGAGCTGGCAGCTGAGATAAAAGAATGGCTGTAAAATGTCATCTGGCCTAAGATCAAAAATCATGTTCCTTCCTTTTTTCTCTTGAGTCAACCATTTAATATGGCATTTGTGCAGCCAGTACAATGTATCTCTATGAGGTTTAAATCACTTCCTTCTTCCCCTTAGGCTCAATGAAAAAAAATCATAAACTTTCCCAGGGTATAAAAGATTCAGAAGCAAAATGAACCTCATAATTTTGATATTAAGGAACTTGCTGAAAAAAAGAGAGAAATAGAGATTCATGGTTATCAATCTATTTGTTGCCTTCTCAGTCTATGGATTATTATGACTTGGAGCTGAAGTCATATATAAGGATATACATTTAATGAAGGTCTTTGTCATTCTTCAAGACTGATGATACTATCCAGCTATATAATATTATGTCCCGTAGTGCTCACCAAGCTTTCTCTGATGGCTATATCTATAGGTAACAAAACATTACAGAGAAAATTGGTATTCATTCATTTTGCATAACTACTCAGTACACAACTTTACTGCATGTATATGCTGTGCTTTAGTTCTTAGTTCAATCTCTATTTAAATTAAACCTTTAACAGGAAACACACATGAATTATTAATATAAATTGTTTATGGTGATTTCAGATTTAACTTGGTAGGCTGGTTTATAAATCCTGAACTTGATTGAAAGCTCTGTACAGCAGCTGAGATTTTCTTATAGGCTCTTTGCTATGCATAACTTGCCTTAATTACTTCAGCCATTAAAGACTATCATTTTTCATAAGGTAAGATTAAAGATTACTTGTGAAAAGAGAATAGGCATTTTAAAAATATATCTGTTTTTATTAACTGCTGTTCAGAGACCATAGAAAATTGGTAAGTAATCTGTGGAACTGTCACTGCCTTTTGCAGGAAGGGTTTAAGATGCTATTTTAATTCTTAAAATATTTTGATTACACATTTTATTTATTGATTCAATAATATAATAATGGATTATCACTCTGAAATTTATAACTATAATAAAAGCTCTTTTTTAGTTCTGTTTATGCAGTAAAATACCATTTTACTTTTCTATTGTGACAGAAAATGTGTTTTAAACTTTGCAAGTGGATTGTAACATTTTCAGAGACAGAGGAATTCTTATTGATGAGATAATAGGCAGAGGTTTCTATTTCACCTAGGTGTACCAGGAGGGAGGAAGGGAGGTTTCTAATTTCAGTTTTCTAATTCTTGGATGATTTTGTTGCTGAAATGTGAAGATAGGTCCTGTGTATTGCAGCCATCCCAACAGTAGTACACTGCACGCACACAGTAAGAGACCTCTGCCCCATAGAAATAACATTTTTCATGTAATGACAGAAGGTCAGTTGAAAAGAGGGAAGACTTTAATGCATGGTCAGCATAAGCCTAATTTTCAGGTAAGTTTACACAGGAGAATAAACTGGATGAAAGGCTGAGTGGTGGATGATTTGTGCACTGACTTTACTATTTACTGGTACACCAGAATAAATTACACCTATGCCTACAAGTTTAGCAGGAAACTTCTATTAAATGTTTTAGGGGTTAATTCAGAAAGGTATTCACCAATGCTTTTGTACATTCACCAAGTACATCTGAAAGCACCACTTTCTGCTCCTACAGGGTTAAGTTGGCAGGAGAACTTAGACAGATATAGTAGATCGTGCAACCTAATGACTTTCTGAAGGTTCAACGTGCCAAGGTCCCAGCATTGCCTGGACATAAGGTTCCCAGAGCATTTCCTGTCAAATAAGAGCTTGCCCTAGATTTTTATTTCTGTGTGATTAGCGTACTGTGTGTATGTTGTCTTTCTTCCTTCATCTCAGAGGCAGGTATAACAGTGTTATAAACTGTTTGCAGATGAGTAGCATATAGAATTAGACATACAAACACATAACATCTTGTGATGAAAAAGTGAATAGCTTGAAAACCACCGAAAAATCTTTATAATGAGTAGTAAGATTTACTTTTGCTAATGGCAAAATATGCAGATATGTATGGACACATTTTCTATAAATGAGAGGTTTTCTGCTAGGTGACTTTCTCATGAAAAATTGTTCATATAAAGCAAAGAAAGCTAACAGGAGCTGCTGAAATCTGCCAATAGCTTTCTAGGTCTATGGCATATATGAACAGTTCTAAAACAACAAAAAACAAGTCTAGATAATCACATTTGAAAATGCATCATTTGCATTTTAATCCTTTCAATCTTTGTACAAATTCTACCCTTGTCTATATAAACAAAATTTCATTGAAGCTGCCATTGATTCCCAATCCTACAGCTTTGTGGTACATGCTAGTGAATCCTGCAGTAGGACTGGAAACACTGACAATTTATATATGATGTAAGATTTTTAATAATGATTTGAATTGTGGACTTTTTAGTAGTAAAGCTATAAGGCAGTAGTAACTTTTAAAGCTACAAATCAAATGTTCACTGAACTGTCCCTGATACAGGTTATCTGAGCAGCTGAATAGTTAATGCTGTGCTCTACTTACTGTCACTGACTCTTCCAGAGGAACCATGTTACACTATTGCACCAGTTCAGCTCAGCTGGTTGGAGCGTGGTGCTGCTAATGCCAAGGTCGCGGGCTCAGTCCCTGTGTGGGCTATGCTGAGGGTTGGACTAGATGATCTCCAGAGGTCCCTTCCAACCTTACTGTCCTATGATCTCCTATGTTATCAGCCAAATATAAATTGAAGTACATGAGAACACATAAGAATCATCAGTTGAAACACAAGGCAGACATCATTTGGGGTTATTTAAAAATATAAAATGGAATTTAAAACTAGAAATATTTTGAAGCCACAGGCTCATCTAATGATGACACACAATGGATATCAGCATACCTAGTTTTGAATGATGTTTCATACCGAAAAAGGCTTGAAAGAGTAAAATTATCACAAGACCGAAAAAAAATAATCTGATCATTTAATATTTTATTACCTGATCTTTCTTCTGCACTAGATGGAGGTCATCAGACACAGTGATTCATAAGCAGAGACCACACTATTGTCAGGAAACACAAGACCGAGTTAAATTCAGGACAAAGATGCAACCTACTTCATGACTCAATGCTGTATACAAAATTAATATCAATTAAAATGAAAAGCAAATAGATCACAGACAGAAGGAGGACAAGTTCTCTAAATGCCTTAATTTTGCAGCAGTGAGACACTAGAAAAGTCCTACTTAAAGGAAAGAAAAAATAACCAGCAAAATTCAATAGGGGAATGCAAAGAACGCTGTTCTTCCCTTTTTGACTCTCCCCTTTATACCAAGAGGTCTTGAGCAGTTGTATCTGAGGACATCTCAGGGCTGAATTGTTAATAGAAATTGAGGCAATTGTAGAAAATAACATGGCCGTAACAGCTGCCTCTTCCTCATATACTCTAGATCCATAGATGGAAGATACACGAGTGCGGTCCTCCAAGCCTGTTACTTAGAGTTCCCATTAAAACAGAACTTGACTGCCCTTCACTTTTTCTGTGCTTGTCCCCAGACAGGTGGATGGCACAAATAAGATTTCAGTGTTTCGGTGTCGGAAGTGGTAACAACAAACGTGTTGAACTACATGTGTAAATCCTTTGCTTGCAAAATGGATATCAACCTGTTCAACTATCTTTACTTTTATCTTGTTTTTCTCTGTGGCATGGTGAGCTGGTGAGTTATCTTCAATTTATTACAAGAACAGTCAAAAGCAAATGTAGTCATTTCTGGAGAGGCATTTTTAGCTGTACTTCAAGCTCTGGATCAACCTACTTTAAGCTACATGAAAACACTTTCTTTTAGTGAAACTAGAGTCAAGTCTTAAATGAGCTAAGTTCTAAGCAACTCAATGCATCTATACCTCCGTGAACAAGTTACAAATTTATTTGTAGGAAATCATTTGATTTATTCAACCACTGTCTACTAGGTCGAGTTTTGTATCTCTGCGTGCACTTTTGTCAGTGCTTTGGAACCAGATATAATAAAACTTGAATCTAATAGCTCTGGAATAGGATGTAAAAGAGAGGAATGGAGTAGAGGGATCCTTGGAAAGAAGTTAGTTTCTAAATCTGGGTAAATAGAGCTCATCTCACTCATTATTAAATGAGTAATTATTATATGACATATTTAATATGACATATTATTTTAATGGCATAAAAGTCATTAATTCTAGTGGAAGCTGGACCAGGATTTATGCCTTGAAGTATGACAGATTAAAGGTACAAACATTAAGTTCTATTTTCTATAATCCTTGGTGATGTCATTATCTTCTTTTTATTACTGCCATCTCTTGGTCTTAGTAAAATAATAAATACAATACATTTTTCACTGGGAGCTGTATACAGAGTCAGCTTGTTTTCATAGTCCTGAATAATCACCCAGACGTCTTGTATTTCAATATGATATAACAGGTGAAGGTAATTTCTGTTGGCATAGAACTTCTCTAATTAGTAGATCTGAATGAAAAAAAAAGATGAAAAAAAATATATCAATTTTAAAATCCTATTTTAAACATCCTGCTAGGAATTTTTGTTTTTGAATACCTGTGATTTCAAAATAAAGTATGAAATCATCTGTTATTAAGAGTTTGGGGATTACTCTTTCAGAATGCCTTTGCCTTCAGTATTCATGCATATATAAATTCTTCAACAACTACAGAGCTTATTTCAGAGAACTAACTTATTATAAGGGCCCTTCAAGGGGATTTATATGAATACAAAACCACAGAAAAAGCTTGGTAGTGCTTGAGTTCTCACCATCCGAAGGACTTTGGTTAGAAGGTGACAGACAAAGAAATCAATCTCTGAGGGCAGCCTTGGCTTTCTGCTTGCCCCAGGATCTACACCAGGGTCCCCTGAGGTGTCCCGATTTAGACAGACAGAGCACATCTGCTTTACACTGGACAGGAGAAATTCTGAGGGCATTTTACTGGAAAGTATTTTCTTCTTGGATTTACCATAGAAGATTGAATTCACAGGTTAATGATAATATTACTGAGGGTTCCTGATCTTGTTTTTAAATGAAAAGTTGTTTATTATGTCAGGAGAGCATCTATAGTACTTAGAACAGGTAAAATACAAGGGGGAATAAAACTGCGAGTTCAATCTGTAAAAGCAGAACTCTGTACTTAGAAAACATATGTATTGTACATATATATGTCTATTTGTTAATGTTCAGAGGTAAAGTAGGCAGCTGAGCTTTCACATCAGAAGTAACTCATTCTTGGACTTCTCATTATCTCTTTCCTTCTACATACATATACACATATACATATATGTGTGTGTGTGTGTCTCTGTGTGTATAACATATACATAAAAGAAAGAGCTGGTTTCTTTGGTTTCAAAACCTTTAGTGCTATTCAGCCATGTCCAATGTTTTAATTAAAATACGCATAGCATCTTTTTCAGCACCATAATTTATTTTCTACTAGGAGAAATCAATTTAAAATAATCTCTACAAAGGAAGATAACAAAATCTGCTAAACAATGCATTAAACAATCGCACACACCCAAGTTAAACCCTTGTTCTTCCAAAATTGCTGTGAGTGCTCTTATTTTTTTTCATTCTTTCATTTGCTTTTTCAAGAAAGCTTAAAACCACCTACTCCTTGTAATTGAGTGCAAGTCACCTGAGCACAGACATTCAAACCATCATCTAAACACAAAATAAAATGGTCTGGTCTGAGAAACTATCTGTAGGCAGAGCTGAGGACGGGTACCAGTTGAAAACAAAGGGAAACAATACCTAACTAGAAACACACTATTGCAAAGGAAAAACTAAATGTGTTGCAGTAATATTCATAAATGTATTTTTTCCCAACAAAATATTTATGCACAACTTTGTTTGCAAAAGATTTGTAGCAGAAAACTGAGGAAGGGAATCTGCACAAGAGAACTCTGTTCAGCTCAAAGCTTTCACAGGTTTGGAATCAAAGAACAGCATGGGAATGGGAATACCAGTTGTTTACCGAATTGTCCAGATACCACCAGTGTTCCAAACAAAAGGCGGCAGAGGAAACTGGGTCAGTAGAGAGTCATGGAGCAAGATGTATTTCCATAAACTATTGCCTAAATCATATATATATATAATGTACACCAAAGATAAATTGTTTCAAAATAACCTATGAGCAAGAGAAGGGACTAAATGGGTCAGTGAAATATCTGATGGAAATAGCTTAATCAGCACTAGAAAAGATTCCTTAGATCTACAAAAATCTCATTTAAATACATCAGTGAATGTGAGGACAGTATCCCCCATAACATAATCCGTGGCTGCAGCTAGGGCTCTGTGGTGGGCAAGTGAACACATTTAGTGCACTTCCTAACTCTACTCTTTCCTTTTTCTATTCTCTATCGCACCGCCTCGATGCACTTGTTCCAGATTGTTTCCTATGCATCAGTTTGTCATCACCTACTGAAAAAAATGCCAAATATTTTTCAGTTTTAACTAATATAAATGTGAATTTATCCTACTGAAGCTAGTAAGAATCCATGGATTTTCATGGGATTGTAAAGGAAACCAAGAGTTCTTGGTTTCTACATTTCCCCAAGATTGTAACTGTTCTTGTAAAAGTTTTTGTTGACTAAAAGGAGTGATTGCTGGTCAGACCTAATCTAAATACAATCTTCTTCCCAAAGAAGCAGGTATCCACTCAAATCCAATTTTGCCAGACTCCTGAAATATGTTCAGCTGTAATCAGAAGATGTCACACTTAATTTCCCTTGGAAAAGGATTCAGTTATGACAGTGTGTCTTAGACTGTCTTGATGGTAACCTGACCAATTATCTTCAAAACTAGAGGGCTTAGTATTTCATCAAATATTGTATGCCCCACAAAAGAAACATTGTGATTTATGAGATGTCAGTGCAAGTTTGAACAAAATTCGCAGGTAATCACTAAACTTAAAGATCTGAGTCTGTCTGCTGCCTGTCTTTTTTCCAAGAGTTCTTTTTTTTTTTTTTTTTTTTTTTTTTAATGACAGCAGGCTAAGGCCAGTTCAGAACTGCAGTGTCTTTGCACTTCTATCAGTATTGACTTGGCATGTACTGGTTATATTTTATTTCCTTAATATTAAGACATTAAAGAGTGGAATTCTGATTTGCTTGATTTTTGTTTTTTTTTTCTTCTGTAATTGATCTATTGGCACATGCTTAGTATTTTAGATAGATCTTGAAAATATTCATGATAAACAAATAAATAAGAAAAAATCTTACTTTTACCTGGAGTAGCTGGAGGGATATACCTTGGTGTACTAGGACTTTAAAAATCTGAAAAAAAAAAACCAGATAATTTCAATTATAGGGTTTTCTGGAAGGTTCCCAGCATTGAACACACTTAACCGCACTGAGCTTGCCACTTAGAAAGGCCAGTCTGGAGTGACCTAAAAAAATTTAACTAAAATCCCTCTTTTGCAGGGAGGCAGACACACCTTTTGATGGGTGGTGAAAGCTGAAACCTTTCCGGGTGCTGGTGAAGAACACACCACTTGCTTGTACCAAGGGTACTGCCGTATAATTTAAGGCAATTTTTCACACGTTATCAGCCAGGCTGTTTTTTGCACATATTCTGCATGGATCTCTCCTGTGTAGAAACAGAAAGAGATAAGCCCTTTAAACTCTCCCTTCGACACCTGCTCAGCAGTCCAGCTTTGAAAAAAACCTCTTCAGTACATCATCCTGTTTGCCACGCATGACCGCTTTACTGCAGCTTAAAGGTTGATTAAAAATTAAATGCGGTCTTTTGGATGTTGCTTCCCACATCTGAGTCCCACACAATTTGCCTCACGCTCGTTCTCTGTTTCGGGTGCATTTGGCCTATGCACTGATGGACGGTTAAATAACCACGTTACAGCGCAAGCACCAGGCTGGAGCAGTCAGAAACGGACGGCTGCACTACCAAGCTGCTGTCAGCAGCGTGCGTCCTGCTTCTATCCACTCCCGTCAGAGGTATCTTCCCAAGGATAACCTCAGCTTTCAACTTCTAATTTCTTCCTTCCAATTACTTCTTTTAGAAAGAGATGCTTTTAGAAACACGCTTCACCGTACCTGGTGGGTCTGCTCAGCTGAGGACAGCAGCCTTTCTTCTGAAGAGCCCTGAAGGACCAAAATAAGTGAGCAGGACAGCTGTGCACAGAGCAGAGCTTTGCAGCCATTTTCGCTAGCTGTATGCGTGTCTCCTTACCCCTTGCACTCCTGGACTCAGCTTACTTTCCCCATCAACAGATTACATTTACAGCGGGACTCAGCTCTCGAGAAGGACACGGCGGTTGGCCGCCGTGGCGTTGCAGAGCTCCCCGCAGCTCACGCCGCGAGCGTCACCTTGCATGTCTGTCACCGCACATCTCGTCTCTGAACAGGAAAAAAATACTCCTCGCAGGGAGGAGACGGAGGAGGGAGACTCATTTTTCACGCCCATCCACTCCCTTGGCTTTCAGTGCTACCAAGTATGGCTTAATGCTATGGACATCTGTTCTCTGGGAGCTGGATGACATGGATGTGTGACATCCATTTGGCAAGCCGCTAGCGATACAAATGACTTTTGTTTATTAAGTTGAATTTGTGCCAAATCCATCCTGGTGATCCGGAGGATAAAGTTTTAACATTTTGTCATCAACGCTCTCACAGTCATTGGCTTTACTGTAGGTTCTTGAATATATATATATATTTACCTGTGATGTGCAGTATCTGTGCTGATTTTTCCCTGGAAATCAGAGGAACTACTCATGAAAACTATTGGCTTAAAAACAAAGAAAATGCTCCAGTTGAAGTTGCTCTGCTACATTAATTCCTTTTTCAAGGATACCTGTCATGCGCTTCCTCAGGTCAATAATAAAGAGATAATTAACCTAGTCAGGCAATTTAGGCAAACAAAATAGCTCTTTTTTGTTCTTATTAAGAATAGGGCTTTGTTTTTAAGGAATGAAAAATTGATCCCCCTTTTTTAATTTTCACAAGAGCAAACGTATTTTTCAGATGTGCTTCTGAAGTTCTGTACTTTAGGAGCTCTTTCTTTCCTAAGGGAAAGCCTTTTTGCATAGCAATAAAGAAGTGAAACAGAGTATGAAATGCCTCATCTAGTAGCATTAGCCAACAAAAATGAAACTGAAAAAACAATTCAAATGTTACTGAATATATTACATTTGAAAGTATCTTATGAAGTATACAGTGCAGATATGATGGAATAGCATTTAGAAATGATTAGCCACATACCCCATTAGGATTTTTTTTTCTACCATAAAAGCAACACTTTATCATATCAATGAAATTTATTTTTCTCAGGTGAGCCCTGAATGTTTATTGCTTACATTATTAAAAATATTTCTTTTAGCTTAAACAGGTAAGAAATTTAACTAAAAAACAGTGTTACAAGCAAAAAGAAAAATAAAGGACTTCTATAGTATACACATGATTTCAAAATGGAGAAAAGTGATAGTTTGTTCTTAAGAAACAATTCTAAAATTACAAAGCATATTTGTACTTCTGCTTCACCATCATCTTTAGGAAGTATATTCAGTCCTTTTTCCTTTTTATAATTGAAAGGTAAAGTGCCATGCCATATTCCCTTCTACCTTTGCAAAAAAATATCCCTCCTGTATTTACCAGTCCCAAGCAAAAAAGGAGCTAAATAAATCAGTGGGAAGAAGCCCAGCCTCACCTGGTTGGGCTCTTGGCTTGTCACCAGGGGCTGCCATGCCTCCACCACCTCCTTCTACTTTTTCCCTCATTCTTTCTAGAGATCCTCCGTCTGTAGGAGGTTCCCTAGTAATGGTACTTGCTGATTTTTGAGGGCTCAAAATTTTTTTTCCAGCTGATTTTGGTCATTTTCTGCCTCAATGCAAAGTAGCAATGTGTAATGCTCTTATAGGGAAGTGTATTATTCCAAGCATCAAGCCTGCCCATAAAGTTTGCTCCCCGCTTCGTAAAGGGGAGCGTGTTACTGGTTCCATATCATGCTTACTGGGAGCTGTTCCTCTGCCTGGCCGGTCTGACTGCTGCTCAGCTGTACTGGTGCGCACCTGGAAACCGGTTAGCCATCCTTCAGCTTTGGTCACCCACATCACTTCGCCGCTGCCGAGGAGACGTAGCGTTGCTCCGTGCCGTGCCTTGCTCACGGCCACGCTCGGAAGGGAGCCGGGAGCGGTGTGACGGCCGGCTCGACCAGCGGTGCCCGAGCGGGAGCGCAGAGGAGCAGCGCCCGCAGCAGACCTGGCACGGGGAGCTCTCGCCTTCCGGGGCAGGACGCGGTCGGGCCGTCGAGGGCTTCTCGCCGAGCGCCTTTGGGCTGAGCACCTGCTCCTCCCCACCGCTCTCAGCTGAAAACAGCTACCACTGGCATAGCAAAGCTGTTTTCTTCTCTAAGCATGGGACAACACCATCATCTCCAAGCACAGGACAACTCCCAGCCACGAAGGAGAGCACCGTGTTACAACACTGCCAGGCAACGGAAACAGCGTGCTGGAGATTTCCCCCATTCCAACAACGCTTGTGTTACTACTCCTGAGACAGGTTTCGCATTTGCCCCTCGTAAATGAAAAGCCTTTCATCCGATTTCATCCAGGTTCTAATTATTTAGATTTAGTACAATAAAATGTTTGCTGTGATGATACATATTTATGCAATTCATTCCCTGAATTCACCATCAATACAGCTCCCAAATCACAACTTACACTGGCTGCTTCATGAAATCTGCTTTATTATCTGAAGTGTAAATCATTCACCACATCAATATTTTCCTGTTAGCAATAAAATACTTGTGTGTGTGTATGTGTGTATGTATATATATATTTATGTATATATATATATATTTATTTATATATATATATATATATATATAGATCTTTCTTTTATGGTGGCAATATTTTTCATATCAATCTACATGCACAGAGAAAAACGTAAATCCAATATGATCATGTTTCATTAAAGAGTTTGGAGCTTCCTGTAGTCCCTAAAGTATGCTTTTTGATTGAATACTGCTAAAGCTGCATTAAGTTAAAACATGAAAGTAGTCTTCCCTGTCTATAATTCTACATTTATTAAAGGATGTGGACATTCAAAGTGCAATGCACTTTAAAAATGCAAACTGGATGGGTCAAGTGACTAAGAAGCGTCATAGTAAATGTGAAGGGTCTGAAGTAGTTCATACTGTAATTTAAAAAGACTGGTTTTAGATACACATTTACAGCAATATCTAAGGAGAATGTAACAAGTAACCTTATAATGGTAGTTCTTAAAGGAATCCCACAGCCTTTAAAAAAGGTGAAAGCATACTTTTGAGGATTGCCACATATTTACCTTATGAAAGAGCTGACAGTAACAAAAACTTCTAGAGAACATTGCTGAATTTTGTGATAGCTGTTCCCTCGCACTGATGCTCTCTTAGAGCCTAATCCTGCACATCCACTAGGAGTTTCGTCATTAGCTTCAGTGAATACAAGATTAAGCAATTGCATGTTATTGCACGTTATTTCCAGTATCTCCTTCCCCTTTTAACCCTGTAATACTGAAGTTATTCCTTGATCCTGGGTAATTAATGTGAATGGTCACAGGATTTTTTTTTAAAGATTTATTATAGCATTTATTCCAAGCACATATCTTTTATTATCTCTCCATATCTCAACATTCTAGACTGTATTCTTACACAAAATGTATGAGACTAATCTAACCGTGTTTTGCTGGTAATGGTCTAAAGCCACAAGCAAGAGAGAATCTGCAGCTAAAGGAGGCTTACATTTCACTCTTACACCCACCACACATGAGCATCCGCCATCCGAAGAGCACCAAATTACTGATAATATATTGCTAAGCTCTCAGCTGCCATAGTATTTCCTCTCTCTCTCCCAAGTACATAACTGCCTTATCTTTTCTCTTTCCATACAGTTCCTCTCCCTCCGCCCAAGCTAACTGTCCTTGCAGAGGTAGCTCACCAGTATGTACCTAACTACCCTGTGAGTCACTGCCTTGCACTTAGCTTTCAAGCCTGCTGCTGCTGTTTCAGGTCTGGAGAAGGATTCGTGTGCATGAAGGATTGTCTGGTTAAAGACATATTACTCCTACACTTGTCTCACCTGAAATTAGTTTACATTACTTATATTGATTTAGATCCTCCTTCTGCTAAACGCACAATTCACATTGTTTTGCTAGCAGTCCAGTATTTTCTTTTTACATGCTGCATACATGTGGGAGCATGATCCTACCTGTTAAATTTGTCATTCAGGAGTGTTCATTTCAGCAGATTTAATAGACCTTTTTGTTTCCACTCTCCAGTGAGCAGGCTGCCCCTAGAAATTCTTTCAGCAGAACTTTCCTGCCAGGTTTGCACCAGAATAATGTAAAGATATACATAAATAACCCTTTCAGCTTTAACTGATTCTGTTTAGAGTTGATCAGCCAAGAGTAGAAGTTAAAAATTGCACGAAGCAACATTTAAGCTGTCTAGTCTGAGATACTGATTACATAAAATTCACTCCAAAGATGATATTTTCTATATAATACCAGATAAATATCTAATAACAAAGAATATTATAAACATTATATCTATTAAAGAAAAACTGCTTGTACTATAGTAAATTCTTCCTTGCAATCTTCCTTGCAAAATGTTTGTACACATTTCTTCTCGTCACTCAGGTCTGTAATCTCTGGGGGTAAATTTTTTTTAGATTTTTTGCTATTTCTTTATCTCAGTACTAGCACAAGGGAGGTAATAGTAAGAATGACTGATAAACTATGTATTTTTTAAATCTACAACCTTAACTTATTTCATTTAATACTCTAGAATATTTATGATCATATAAAAAAAACTTCCAGTATCTCATTCTATATGACAGAAGGTTTATATGCTAACGTACATTAAAAATTTTAGCTGCAGATAACAGACGGTTGTCATTTTTTATATTGTTCTCCCAGAGAAATATACAGCCAGCATATCTGACTGCCAAGGAATTTGTGCTTATATGCTGCTTTACTGTTTATTTTGTTATGATAGAGCCTCATTTTAGCCTTCCACACCGATTATTCTTTGGTAGTGTGTTTCTGACTAAAGTTTTAAGATCTAAATCTTAAGGTCAGAAGAACTCCGTCATAAAATGCATTAAAATAAGTGAAACCTAATGCTAAGTTCACCTAGAATTCAGTCAGTTAATTTGTTGCCTTTAAGAGAGCTGAACTCGTAATTCAGAGACGCTGATATATGGTAGGTACTAAATGTTTTGATAGTACTCAGTATTTTTTAGCCTTAGAGGTATCTATAGCTTTGCAGATTATGATCTACAGGATTTGCAGATTATGATATACAGGAAAGGGGGAAGAGCATGGTGACTGCTATGAGATTTGCCTCGTGCAGACTTCATTATTAGACATTTCCCAGAAACAGGAGGAAAAGTAATAAGAGAGCTGTTAACACAGTCAAAATGCTTCATCAGCATCCCATGGGCTGAAATGTAGAAAGATAAAGGTTTTCTTTTATAAAGACTGGCCACCTTCCAAACAAATGATTCCACCTCCAATCTAGTGAGAACTGGTGCCCAAAATATATTTTTTTCCTTTATACAAGTTAATGAGAAGCATAGTATATATCAGAGCTGAACACTACACAGGACGGAAATGCCAGCCTATCCCAAAACCCAACCTTGATCCAAAGCTCAATTTTGTGACGATTTTTTTCATGGATACCAATGAACTCTTTCTTAACAGCCGATGATGATACTGAAATAATTCACGTTGCATTTTTGTGCTGGACTGGTTTATTTGAAGCATGGCACCTTTTGGGAGTTGCTTTCAAATGTCATGGTAGAGATGTGATCTACCCTCAAGTCTTGTCCTGATACATCTGAAGGTTGGCAGAGCCCTCAAGATCCTGGATTACTGAAATGTTAAGTCCTTTTTGAAACACTCATCCCACATCTAGGTACCTCTTGCTTCTGGAATCCAAAACTTCATGATAAAAACTCAGGCTTCATATATAATGCATGCAGCAACTAGGAATACAATATACAAAACCAGCAGGAGGCCAGGCCAAGAGCAAATGTTAAAAGGAAACTGAGGGGAGTATCTTAAACTTCTTTTTTCCCTGAGACTTGGAACATGCCTTTGCACTCCATCTGTACCTGCCTGCAAGATGATTCCCACGTAAGCAGACCGGACTGCACAGTTTACAGAGCTGTCTTAACTTCAGTTCCGAATTGCTGTATGGCTGAGTCAGAGAATCAAGGAGTTTTAACCAGTTCTCTGACAGAACTCAGCTTATCATCTGTATTTTCTGCTACACCCACATGAGCTTAGAAATAGTGGAAAATTAGTCTTTTTGATTAACACACAGTTTGTTACCCTCTAAAGCAGCAGCATTCCCCCTTGAAGTTCAGACTACCTGAAAGTCAAGACCTACACATCTATCTTGATATTTTTAAAGACATACCGTTCTGGGCTGAAGTGTAAAGAATGAATGACTTTGAATGGCTCAGTCCTGTGTGCACATATTACAGAATCTAATTTCAACATTGTTTTTAAAAATGTGCGTTAGCATTTTTTGAATAGAATATACAAAGCTTATTTCTATTATAATTCATTTGAAACACGAAGTTTCTTCTTCAGTATAGGGAGCTAAGTTACACATATTCATCCTTTTAAATACAAAAAATCTGCACAACATTACTTCCACAATCTTATTATCATTATGAAGACAAATACACTTACGGATGACTATTTCAGTGTAAAACTGGAATTTTGTAACTTTGCCTTTTACATCTCCCAAATATCTCAAAACTGACACTACTACATATCAGTGCTTGCACCAGCATATACTATGTAATAAAATATGCTAACTCAAAACATTTCCTAGCGTAAGTTGCATTTTCAGTGTTAAGCACCGATTCAGAGATCAAGCAGAATTATCCTCTGCTTGATCTCAGGCCACAGGTGATTTTCCTCAAGAAGACTGAAAGCTCTGCTTTTTTTACTTGAACTGTAACCATGTGAGAAGAAAAAAAAATCTACCCATGCCTACATAAGTTTTATGATTTTGTTCAAAATAACCTTTTAAACGTTATTTTGGCTCAAAATAAAGGCTCAAAATTCAATCTTTGTATTTTGAAACCTCTGAGAGAAAAAGAAATCAAATCTTGAAAACAGTTTCATGGCCTGATATGCAATTGCACTGATAGGGCTGGAGAACATTTTCTGCTTCCCCAGCTGTCATGGCTGTAAAGAGCAACACACTCAGACTGATTCCTCAAATCTCAAACATATGCATTCACAAGGATCTTCTAACTACTGGAGATTATATGAGCCAGCAGCTCTATAGGATGGACCTTTATCTCTTCCCGGGCTTTCTCCTAATAGTCCTTACTTAAGGAACACAGAAAGACCAGGATTCTGGGGGCTGGGTCAGCAGGGACATAAGCATTTCACACCTATGATACTGATCCTTCCAACTGAAACTGCCTACCAGAACCAGAAATGATATAGGTGCCTTTTGATAGGGATTAGATTATCAGCCCTGTAAGGAGACTGAGTACTTGAAGGGGTCCTTCACATCGGCCTCTAGAAGAGTCTTGTAGACATAATTTTATCAAAGCTTAGCCTCTGCATGCAGTGATCCACGTTCTGTCCTTGGTTACAAGTTTAAGGCAATTTAAACTGAAATGAGTGTAGTTGCTATCTACTCTGGACATTCTTTAATGTTTTTACATGCCATGAGACAGAGTTGGCTGATTTGTAGACAGTCTGAAAGGCTAGCTCTGCAGAACAGAACTTATTTGCTGAAGGAGAGTTAGTGCTGTATGAAAGGATTTGCTAACCCTTTTTTTCCTGTCAGTTACAGGCTACAAAAGTATATAGAAATATTTATACTTATGTAGACAGTATTACTGTTTTTCTGGAATAATGAGAGTTTCTCACTGCCTAATAAGCATAGAGAAAACAAGAGTTATTAGGGTAGCTATAATTTTATAAGCCCCTCTCTGAAAACTTTGATACATTGAACATCAAAACAATACTAATAGAAGCAGTAGTAACAGCTGCAAAATACACTGAGAGAAAGACTAGCTTTAGTTGATGAAATTACTGCTATGCTAATTTTAAACAATTATCTTGTAGAACTACCCTGGCAGCTTGAAAGGAGTAGAGAAGTCATTTATATTAGATTATCAAAACCTATGAAGTTCTTCCTTTTTGTCTTCCTCTTCAGAAGTGATACGTTCTTCATACATTCTTACAGTTGCTATTTTATTATCATTTTCAGTCACTATACACCAAAAAAAAAAAAAAAAAAAAAAAAAAAAAAAGTCAAAACAACCTACTTGGAAATTAGTGCCTTGAAATTAAAGCATTAGAGTCTTGTTTTGAACCTAAGAAAAAAGTATTATTTACTTTAGAAGTGAGACTGTTGGAACATTTTGTACTAGAACTGCCTTAAAATACCAAGGCCAAAGACTTCTACAGAGAAATTGGAAGTATATTCCAGGCCTCCTGTAAAATACCTACTAAGTACATTCATAAGAGCTTCCAATTCAGGGAGCAGCAGAGGCAGGGCTGTACCGTAAGGCTCAAGGGAAAATGAGCTAGAAGGTGTAGGTGACCCAGCAGAGACCATACCCTCACTGACCAGGACAATCCTGCAGTATCTGAGCCAGGCAGCCAGAGTCAGGCACTGGGTGCCAGGTCCATCAACACAGCAAGAGAATGAGCTAGGTCCAGGCTCCAAGTCAGGAGCAGCAGGAGATGGGCTGGAGATAAGGCTACATCATTGGTCCAAGGTCCAGCCAGGAGGTAGGGAGACAAGCACATCTCCAGCACAGCATAGAGCTGAGTGGCCAGGCCTGAGCTTAAATGGTGCTCCAAGCCCATGGGCAGGGGGTGGGTAGGTGAGGGACCAGGTGAGGCCACTCAGGGCCATTAAGGCCTATTGGTGCCCTTAGGGCCCTGGCAGTGCTGGTGGACAGGCTGGCCCTCCTTCCTGCAGCCAAGCCTACAGCCTATTTGTGAGCCTTCCTCCCACTGCCAGAAAATAAACTGTTTGTCCAAAATGTTTTTCACAACCTGCAGCAGCTAGCATGAAAACAGAAACACCTCACAGACAGATATGTTTTTCCAGATGTCTATCTGAATATGTCACCATCTCAGCTATCAGTCATCTCCCACTATGACCACCAGTATTGGAGGGGCAGACACCTCTGACAGATAAGCCACAGATGGGTTAAAAGCTCATATATTTTTGATAGTTCCCTACCAGCACACTGCACAACCTTTAACAGACTTAGCTTTGCAACACTCATTTAAAGAAATGCTACTGAAGGTCTTTCATATCTGAGAGAAGTTCAGACTAGCTTAGTATGCGCATAAGGTCCATACACCACACTGTGAGGAATACCCGGTCTGAGGGTAATCAGAGCTCACTCAGTTGCCGGCACGGTAGGTGAAGTCTTGAATTTTGTGGTGGTGATAGTGTTGCTTGTGTGCTGCAATAGCTTCAAGCTGTTCTTTATTCAGTCCAGTTTCAAGAAGAAACACTTCCCATCTTCCAGTACAAGTCAGATTTATCTAGGTTAGCTTTGTATGCAACTATAGTACATGCCAGCTAAAATGTTGCTCTGCTAAAGGGCACTAGCTTTGCAACAGCTTCGCAGCCTATTCTGATAGCCCCGCATTTGCTTCACTGATCTCCAGGTGGAGATGTATTCTGTGGCTGTGACACTCGTGCACAGGCCTTGGGCTGGGGAGGGGAGCAGGGGGATTTTTCTCCATCACCTTGTATGACCCTGTGTCTGTCCTCCTCTAACCATGTTTGAACACATTAGGCCATTTCAGCCAAATGTGACAAAGAGGGGGATGTCTCAGCAGGATTCGCTTCCTGAGTCTACTGACAGACAGACGGGAGAAAAGAAAAGAAAAGAAAAGAAAAGAAAAGAAAAGAAAAGAAAAGAAAAGAAAAGAAAAGAAAAGAAAAGAAAAGAAAAGAAAAGAAAAGAAAAGAAAAGAAAAGAAAAGAAAAGAAAAGACACTTTTAACGCATTACTTTTAGTTTGGATATCAGGCAGCTGGTTAAAAGCAGTATACCTCTAACGTACTCTCAGCACAGCCCACACAAAGGTAAATAGGGAACAGGAGAGGAATAGGAGGATCCTGGACTGAGGTTTAGAGAAGATGGCGAAAGGCATCATGAGATGTCTGGGGACATTTTTAAGTGGGAGGAAGCTGACAAGTCACAAATCTGTTGGAAGCGCAGCGTCATTAGTTCCCCACTCGCCAAACAGCTTGTTTTCCATGAAATGACTTACAAAATATTCTCATCACAATTAACAATTAACTTTCAATTAAGTGTTGAAAGATTGCTCTTTCATAAAATGTAGCCATGCAAAGATAATTTTACTGAGTCTGATTAGCTTGTGGTGGAAATGCAAGGGAATTTAATGGTGCTATTCATTTGTAAAGCTGCAATAACGTACGCATTTACTATAAATTCATGATAAACCTCCTTTCTATTAGTATCTTCCCCTATAAAGATGGATGGCGAGAGTCAGAATGACAAATCCTGAGTCTCTGACTCAGTGCAAATGAGAGCTGCAGTCAGTTGTCTGCTGTAACCTTGTTGTGACATGTATTGTCACTCTAGAGATACACAGATCCTTCTGGATACAGTGCTTCAAACTGAGCCTGCTAGAATGAATGAGAACAGTCTCAAAGCCTTTGGTTCAAGCCTGTATTAACAGGGCTCTAACCTTAAGGCTAAAGACATTTTCTGCTGTTTCCTTGCTTTTGATACTATTAAGAATGTGAAAGCAGAATAAGTAGACAATTTGATAAGACTATTTTTTAATACCAGTAATGCAGATAAACCTTTGATAGTTAATAGTAAATAACATTTTACAAGATGTTTGTACATCTTCGTGTAAACAAATGTTTACATGTTATTGCATGAGCTGCTGTATGATGCATGCATTTTCATCTGTCTGAGTATGATCTAAAAGCAAAAGTGTAAATTAACACAGTATACACCGAAGAGAATTCATGAATTCTCATTCCTTCTTGATAAGTTGTTATACTTAGCTGGAATGAGATGAAAGTCTTTAATTTTCTCAGGAAATTTTTCAGGAAAGTTAGAAGTAAAAAAATATATATATATATACTGCTTCCTTTAAATTAGTTATATTTGAAATTAATTACTGGCACGGCATGTATCTGCATAATATTTGTGTAGAAAACAAAAATCAATTTTACTCATATTCACATAACTGATATCTTTTTCTTTCTTTTTTGTCTTATATCTCTGTGTGAAAGCCTATCTTTTTACTTACAGCTAAAATAGCTATATCCTTTCCACAGCATGCACTGTCAGTCTGCCAATACTCTTCACTAGATGTCATCATCAAACATTTTCAATCCAGAATAAATACCTTCTCAGGAAGCAACTTAAAAATTGCAGTGGATGTACAAAATGAATCTATGTTCAGGAACCAGTATTCCCCTAGCAAGGCCAGTATCGGATACACATTTTTTAAAATATCTTTTTTCAGGTAGGCATGGACTTTGGGGTGACTTTACAATATTATCTTAATATTTGCACTCTCTTTGCTCTTTGACTATTCACTCTTACATATGTGCTATAAAGACAAAGAGCTTCTGTCATTGCTTACGCCACTCCATTCCACTCCACTCTTCTCTCCATAATCATGGATTGTATAGATGGGGATTGTATAGAAGCCTAGGGATGTGTAAGAAGAAACATAATTTTCAGGTATAATTCTTTATTTCCTTTCACTTTCTGTAGCCATACATAGCAAAATGAATGAAATGAAGTTAAACCCCCCCCCCCCGGATTAGAAATAATTTTCCCAAATTCCTGTAAATTCCTAGTGCCAAGATATTGCTGGTCCAGTACTGAGATATGCTGCTGGATTTTTCCAATTTTATTTACAATTTCATATCTTTAAATTTGAAGATTAATTCTTTTTTCATATAGTTTGATTCATTTTTTTGTATCTGGATGTTTGTACTTTTTTATGTAATACTCAGTTCCACAAATCCACTTATAGGATGGTACCTATAAGTCATACCTATAAGTTATACCTATACGTTTCAGCTCTCTTGTGGAAACTGCAACTCAGCAGCAAAGGAATCAAAACATTCTGTAGAAATGCTCAACCTAAATGCTGTACCATCCTTTATATTTCCAGATTTTTGCAATAATCTGTATCCCATTTGCCTTTGATGGGCAAAAAGTAGGTATTTGATGGCCTGTCTCTCATCTCATGCCTGATGTGCTAGCCTCAGGATTCAAAGCTTTGTAAGTTTAAATTTCTTTCTGGATGAGGCTCTTAAAATCTTCTCTTTCATTGTTTCATGTAGTTTGAAGCTTCACCACACTCCCAAAGGATAGATTCCTTCCTTGAAGAACAGCAGCAATAACATTTTCTGTACAATAAAAGCTCAAAGCACTTTCGCAGAGGTCATCAGGCATCATTAGCACCCTTTTACATATTGGAAAATTATGGCACAGATATTAACGAGTTCCCTAAGACCATAAAATATTCAGAGGCTGACTCTCCTTAATCCCAGGAGTCTACCTTTGACTGTGAGCAGTTATCTATATGACTTCAGGTTTGCAGCAGGGTTCACTGCTAAACCGGACAGTTGAGTGGGTATGATAAAATGGTAAATTATGTGTATTATGTAGCAAAACTAATTACAGTAAAAATTATTGTTGTGCATAGAAAGAGTTATTAATTTAGATTCATCCATGCATTAAATGTTGATCTCATAACAGCTCCATTTCCAATAGATGAGTGATATTTAATGGAACTATTGTATATTAAACGTAGCTTTGGGAAGGCTGATGAACAATTACAGTGAATTCACAGGAATTTTGAGAACGGGGGAGCAGATGCTGCACTTAACTTGAAAAAGATGTTGAAATCAAATATGCTTCTCTGTGCAGCAATGGTGAGGCTCATCACAGAAAAAGCTTTTTTGGACTGGTTAACAGGCAATATCCATAAGTACTAAATATATATGTTAGTATGGAAAAGTGCTGGATTTGTCCTCAGATATCTGAACCATAATTATAAGGTGCTTTATTTCAAGCAAAGAGGGAATGGATAATTTTTAAATCAGCTGATAGCATAGCTAAAAACATAACCTTATATTTCTTCCCTTTTTCTCTCTTTGATAAGCTTAAAGACACCTATATTCTGTAGAAATAAGACATTTGATATCTCTGCAGTTAGCTCTTCCTTATTTCATTTCTTTGGGCAGAAAGCAGCTGTCTTCTGCAAGGGATGGAAAGGGAACTTTTTTCAAAGAATCTTTGAGATAATATTTATTAATGGCACTACTGCTCAGAGTGCTCCTCCAAATAAATTCTATAACTGTAGGGCACTGTATTCATTTGCAATGGCTGCATCTGAGAGAATTATATCACAAGTGATCTGATTTTAATCGTCTCTGCAACTCCTATTCCCAGCCTCAGCTGACTGATTTTATAATCATCCTGATAACCGCGGGACTTCGTGTTCAGGATGACAGTAGTAGACATTCATTTTTCCTGCTACGCTGGGCAGCTGACAAGGTGAACACCAGACCATGTTCCAGCGACCTCTCCCTCTCCTGGCTGGTTATGGATTATCCCCCCAGCTAGTGTCACAGCACTGAGTGATTACACATGGTTTTCTTTGCCTGCCGTAATCATCCTTAAGCTGTCTTGCAGTTTGTCTATGTTCAGAAACCCCCCCAAAAAGAATCACTCCCGTCAGGGAAGATGATAACCCAATGAGTTATCCATACTGCGTCGCACCCAGGCTAGTGCGGCTCTTGGCAGCAGCCTTGCCACTGAGAGGAGAAGCTTAGTTTGCGCAAAGACAGAGACAGCTGGCTTCCAGATCCTGCTTCAGCCTCGTACAGCTGCAAGCTTTGGCTTGCACCAGCGTGGCTATACCCAGTGAACCAGGCCTGCGTTCCGAAAGTCAATAACTCTCGTAAAGAGTTGATGAACTCGTCTTTCACAGTCATTTTAGAAACAAAAGTTAGTCTTGAGCACAAACAAAATCCTACAGCCATGGAAATGTAGCGGGCACTCCAGAGAATCCAGGTTTTCTTTACCTGGTTCAGCAGTTCCTTGCTGCCAAAGGGAACGTACTAGAAAGGACCGCTCTGAGGAGATTTACTCTCTTGCTTCTGACTTCAGAGCCCAGAAAAAATCTGCAGAAGCTCAAGGAAGGTCAAGTACCACGTCATGGGACTTTACAGACCAATGCAGCAGTTTGGTTTAACTTCTGTGTTTCAGAGATACGCCTGAGCTTTACTACGGATTTCAAATTCTGATAACAATGACCATCAACTTTAACGTGGAAGGGTTTCATTCCAGCAGAACAGATGCTTCTCTTAGGCGGCACCTTAAGACATTTACTTCTTCTAGGAGAGAAAGACAAAGGCTGCCAATGATAACACAAGCTGTGGGTCTGGACAAGCTCTGACTTACTAAAGCAAGTAAAAACCAACAGACCAGTTTTCCCGCTTTGGACATTTGCTCCTTACAAAGACAACCAAATAAAAATCAAATGACAGACCGTTATTATTTCTTTCAGTCTTTATCAAATTAGATGGTGCACTAAGAAAGCCTTTTCATTCTTTGCTGTCTTTGTTACCTAGGGGACTGTATAGATTAGTAAAAATATTTTTCATTTTGTTTCATTAAGAGAAATAAGAAACATTTAGACTTTAACTAATTCCCAAGATCATAAATTTTGTTTGGTGCACTGGAATAGTTTAAAATGAGTCGTATTTTTATGAGTATCGCTTGCTGATCTGTAGAAAGTTAAATTGTGGCTGTAACCAAAATTATCACCACATGAACCTTTAAATATAATTTCAAACGTACTGTGGCGAAGTAATAGATTACATAATTACCATGAAATCTTGTTAGGATACCATTTAAAGCCCTCAAATAAAGCAAAATAGCCAAGTACAGTTATTAGGAGACTTTACAGGAAGTCTCAAATTTTCATAATCATTTGCATTCTGAGCAATAGGTGGAAAATGGGTGAAAATAGTTTTGCATACTATATTCCCAGTAGGACAATTTTATGAGGTGGTCTCCAAGGACTGAGTCAATATGAATGGTTCCAGAGTCATGAATTGCACTGAGACACAGACACCTATGCAGAGCTCTCAGTGGGAAGTGGTTTTAAGAAACTAACCCATTAAACAGAGAATTAAAAAATAGGTATCATCACACATTTCAATGTTTGCTTCATTGTGGTGGCAACCGACAGAAGCCTTCGATGACACAACAACATTTTTCTATGAGGAAGTAGCTCTCTAAGATTGGAAGCTCACATATACGAGAAGGCATGCACAGAAGTCAAAGGTGAATATTGAGTTCTGCTGAATGTACACAAAGGTAACTATTTAAAACTGACCTATTTTTCCACCAGGTGAACATTAATCTAATCGAATCACTTTGCAACATTCAATTCATGACCTGTGACAAGAAGAAAGTTGCCTGGTAGCTTAACGTCTCACACCTCACACGCTCACCAGACTACCGTGAGCCAATCCACCAGGCTACTTTAAGCCTCAAGCCTTGGAGGCGCTTCAGCACAGCACTCCTTGCCTGTGATTCTCACGCACAGTCTTCCTGATGCTCACCGCTATTGGAAGCGACCTCACAGCCCAGTCTCTTCAGTCTTGCAATAGGTGCAGCCTTTCAATCTTCTCCATACCTTCAACTATGAACCTACAGGTATTCTGGCTACAGTTTAACTTCCTTGAAAGAATATGACTCAACAGAGACATAAATAAACTTTTAATCAGAACTCCAAGCACAGAGTTGCTCTTTCTTCAGGATATATTTTAGACTGAAAGCACTTTCCAAATGCAAAATTTCTCACTCGGGCTCTTTCTTCCTGTGACAGTCTTTGGAGGATATTTTCATTTGGGAAGACAGGCTTTCTCACCATGCTCCCTTCACTTTGAACTAGTAAAGGTGAATCACAGAGCTCCTTCTCATAATCTCCAGAGCTCTTGGTCAGTGATCTGACTATTCTCAGAAGTCTGGTAGTGGTAGTTAAGCAGTTACAGGGAGATTCATATTTGAATCCTCCTTTTGGAGAAAGAAACTGAACCTAGGTTGCCTGCTTTGTAGACGTCGTACAAACCAAGGTATGCAAAAGATAAGCAATAGTAATTCCATGAATTTTTGAAGGGATAGGCAGATCTCTACAGTAAATGAGGGCTAAGAAGGACTGCAGCGATGCCAGACCATGTGATAGAGCAGATGACCAGTGTGGGACTGTAGATGGGGGTGAGCACATTTGCTCCATGCCTTCTGCACAGCCCAACAGCTTCTGCTCAACTCCATGTATCTGACACATTTCAGTCGACCCAGACATAAGCTTCAGTTCAGCGCTAAGAATGTGAGGAGTGAGTGGGAGGCAGGGCTAGGAGAGGTGATGACTAAAATCCCTGGTAAATCTGTGCCTAATTACTTTTTTAAAAAGAAAGGAAAAAAAAAAGGATTTGGCAGTCTCATTTCTTTCAAAGTGCAGGTGTAGGTTCTGGTGTGGGCTTTGATTAGCTTTCTGTGGACAGAATTAGCTTTCTGCAATTCTAGATCAGGTCTGCAACCTGCAGACACATCTCCTGTGCCAAGCATTTCCTGCAGGTAGTTCAGGTTTTTGTCATTCTCCTTTGAGGTATATATTCCCACACAGATTTAATAATGGTTTATGTTTCCTACTTAAAGCAGAATGAGGGAAAGGTACCTAAAATATGATCCTGCCTGTTAGCTCCATATTAGGTCTCTAAGATCGCAACAGTCCCTGTCCTACTTTCAAATGAAGAAAGTAGCTCTGGCGTCCCTCTGCATCAGTTCATAGATTATAGACAATTAGGATTTATTTTAAAAATTTCTTATAAATGCCAAATGCTATGATAGTTAGGTTTTGGAAAGAATTAGATGAACCATTAGATCTGAAATATGAAGTTGCTAAAACTCTTCATTGAGCATCTTTGTTTAATCTCTGTATGCTATTTATTATCAATTTAATTTTACTACTTTCAAGATCGTTAAGTAATAACAATTATAAACCAGATAACATAAAGTGGTCATGACTCATTGACCCAACTTACAGGAAAACATATAGCTGCCTCTAAATTTCATGCTTCTAGAGAGATGAATAATGGGCTCTGAAACCTAAATATCAGGAGAGAGCTTGAAAAGTCCTTCCAAAACTTCCTGAAAACAGAAATATAAAAGCTAAGCTTCAGTTAACTGGTTTAAAGTAATACAGCCTCAGGGTTTTCCAGCTTTATCATGTCCTAGTCATGAGAGTGGGAGTTTGACCACTGTAATGGGAGAACTACTGTGCAACACTGGGACCTGAAGACCTGGGAATGTGTCTGCAAAGGCTGAGTGCCCTGCTTGGCTGCTAGATGAAATGCAACTCATCTAAGGCTATGTCTACGTTATGAGTTGAGTTGCGTAAGAGTGGATCCACAGAGTAAAACACTAGCACTGATGATCGGACATGCAAGCTACAGAAATTTCAGGAGTTTGCTCACTCTGGAGTACATTTACTCTGGTACCGTAGACTGAAAGCCTATTTGTACCCGGAGAGCATGAAGCTAAGAGCACATTAGGTGGAGCACATCTTCCAGTGTAGTTTCATTTAAAAGGAATTCAGTTTATGGACTGCCAAGACCAGCCCTTAGTGTGAGTAGGACAGGACATGGGGATGATCAGAAATTCACTTCACAAGCATGTCCCTGGTCCAAATGCATATGCTGGCATCAGTGCCTTCTTAGTGGTTTATTTTAAGCAGTCTTGGTTTCGCAGTTATCCTTGGTAGCTGTTCAAGTACTGTATGTATTTTTATGTATTTTTCTACTGTCATCTCATGGCACAGTAAAGAATAAATGAAATACATATAAAAGAAGTATCTGTGAGAAGATGATGATGCCAGAGAATGTTTTGTCAAACACTTAACTTGATAGGAAAAAAATTCTTACAAAAGCGAAGAACATGAACTCAGAAAAAAGAATGCATCAAGTGCTTATACCTGATAAATACGTGTAGAAAATGTATTACACTTAAATTCCAAGGTACAAGAAGTCATTATCTACAGTGAAGGGGTTTAGAGAAAGACAGAGTCTTCCAGAATAGCTTGTATGCATTCACAAAATATGGCACTTCTGTGGGAACGATGAAGCAGAAAAATACAGTGGCTATTTTAGGAGAACTGGGAAAGATACTAAAATGAACATAACTTCCTACAAGACTATTTTTTTTAAGATCCCAGGTACTAATCTGGGATTTTAAGTGTGTTTTATTTAAATAGACTTCCAATTTAATTAGATAAACAAACAAAAAAAGGAACAGTGTCCAGAGCTATCTCATTTCAGAAAATACCTCCAAAATATGTGTTTTTGTTTTATGCTTTGACTCCTTTCACAACACGTGTACACTTTCCTTACGGAGAAGAGCTTATTTAGCACCAAGCATTCTCATTCTTCCTGTGGGGTATTTTCAGCGTGCACTTGAGCCCAAGCTCACATCATATTTTTACTGCTTCTTTACAGGAACCATATGCAGGTATTGCTTTTGAGTCTTCAGGGACTGAAGGAAGATCATGAAAAATCTTTATGGCCTAGTACAGGTCTATACTGTGTGTAGTTGCTTTGTATTCTTAGCAATCCAGCACTATCTCTTTTATTTACAGCTGGAGAGATGCTCCAGATGATCATTTGAACTTCATGGACTGTTAAGCTCCTAAAGAACATTAAGGCATCAGCTGTAGCAAAACTCAAGATCCCCAGTCTCTATGTTCTACTTCTGAGATCTGTAGACAGTCTGAGCTCAGATGTTCTCACAATAGTTGCTTTCCTCACCAGACCCACAGAGGTCTTCTGACATCCCACACCTAAGAGTGTGGAGGCACTTGTGATTTGCTGATAATGAACTCCTCTAAGCAACATGGTGACATGAACAGTAATTTTGAACCAAAATTACCTATAGCCTCACCTTGGAGTTTTGCACTGTAGGTAAAGCTGTAAACAAGGTGGAAAAAAGAGAGTGTACTGATGGTAGCACAAAGCAAGAGTAAATATGCCCAGGTTTCCAAGACTGCTGCTGATAATGCTACCGTAGGAGAGTGGCCTTAGCTACCCAATGACAGCTGGAAGGTCCCCACCCCAGCAAGTCAAAATGAATGGAGAAGTGATCGTCAGAGAAGGAAGAAGCTACTTCAGGTGCCCAAATATCAGTCAGTGGCAATAGATAGTCTCCTTTCCACTAACACAGAGACTTGACATGCTTATAAGCATGGAACAGGAAACATTTTTTGGAAGCATTCTCAGAGTGTAACCTCTTCATACACATGCATATACACACAAACACGGACACATACTCACAAAATAGCAAACCCTCAAGTTCCCTGTCCTGTGCTGTTACACAAACAGCAATCAGGCTGAGACAAGGCCTACTACGTAAATAGAAGTGAAATTGCGAGCCAGCTGCAGCCCAAAAATTTATTGAAGGGTTCTTTCCCTTGCAATTGTTCCCATTAGACCATTTTATTCTTTTTATCCCTAGAACTACAAAAAGAAAGAATGTTATCATTTCTCCTAACATAATCCCATTGCAAATATCACTTAAAACTGAGACAGTGGAAAAACTATTCCCTTGACAATAATTACATAAATACTACCAGCAAATCTTTTTTCTTAGTTTGGCAATGATACTAAATAACAATGCCTTTCCTGGGGAGACCATGAAGACAGAGAAGAAGAATGATAGCTAACTTCAGATATGTAAAGGGCAGCTGAAAGGAAGAAGGGAGTAATTACTCTATCTCTATCTCCATAGAGGCTAGAAGAAGAAATAATGGGTTTAAACTGTGACAAGGGAGTTTTAGAATAGAAATTTAGGAAAAATTCCAAAGGCAAATACAGAATAACATGAGAACAAAGTGCCTGGGGATTTGGAGAGTCACTGTCACTTGGGCTTTTAAGAATAAGAGAAAAATATCTGTCAGGAATGGCACAGGATATAGCCGTTTCTGCTCTGGGGCATGGGGGATGGACTTTCCTGAAAGGGTTTCCTGAAAGTCAGGTCAAGATACAGTCTTCACTGAAGCCTAAATCGGGTGAGGAGAGTGAGGATGGGTGCAAACAGGCATGGTGAAGATTTTTTGTCTAGTTTTGTTATTTTAATTTGATTTTAATTTGATTTAATTTTAGTTTAATTCAAATGCTGTCAAATCCTAAAATTAAAAAGATAGGAAAATAGAGTATCTCCTGTCATCTACAAATGGACTTTGTCGTATTAAATGCTTTGAAACAATTGCAGGATTATAATTTTGATAAAGGTTTCATACAACTCAAGAAATAAAAATAAAGCTTTATAATGTAAAACTTTATAGTGTAAAACAAATGAGCTACACTAAGTGAATCCTTAACTTTAAAAGCATTTTGCAGTCGTAAGGGAAAAAAGTCTGACAGGTTCTTCTGCTCTATGCTCCTAGAAGGCACTGGGGAGGGTGGATAGTTCAGAAGCTTTTAAAGAAATTTCACCGGTAGGCTGATGACCTGGTACTTAATGTGAGTAGTTCACTGACTCATTTGAAAATACTTGACTATCTCATTCTTCTCATAGGCAGATAAAAGTGTTTCATTAACACCTGAATTGCTCCTGAGTGATCCATTATTCCAAGCACTTCTGCACAATGGCTGTAGCCACCCTTTCAGCAAGCTGGCTATTTACATAAATCAGTTGTATAAATGCACATTTTTCTCTAGATTTTTGGCATTCTTTAGCTGCCATAATTTAAACAGAAAAATATGAGGTTTCATTACTGCACTAGGTAGGGAAAAGTATTAGAAGGAATGATTTGGTAAGCCATCCTCAAATTAGCTTGCCCCAAAAGAGGATATTTTCTTGCCACTGCTGGTAGGATGACGTATATGATTGGTCATAGCACAAGCTGTACCTAAATAGAATATCCTGCTGCATATGCATATTTGTACATGATATTGGCACGGTAAGTTTTGTCTTTGGTCTCACTACAACATAGCACAAAGACTGACCTAAAAACCTATTTGATGACTCTAGTTACATTCTCATAAACCTTTGGGGGTTTTTATCTCTTTGCACTGAGTTGGATATTCCATATAGGAAGGCAGCTGTGGCACAAACACACTTTACTTTAGTAATGTAACTGGTCAGTGTGTGATCCTGTAGGCAGCTTGCACGCAACTTAAAGCAGACCTCAGTCTGGCTAAAAGCTACAGTGAAGGCTGAACCAGCCCATCGCTGGTCTCTGGAAGTTCAGAATCACCTGCTTTCCACAGGAGTACTTCGTTCGCACCCATACAAATATATAGTACATCTATATTTAGAATATTCAAATAATTTTAAAATTTTTAAAACCATTTGATTTTACTAAAGATTTTTTTAGTACCTTTTTATTTTGACAAACCTATGCATAATATTGGGCAAAGAGCAAATATACTTCATTCTATGAAATTCTGAGAATTTTGATATCGATTGCTTATTGCTTTTTAAGATGATTTCTGCATTGCATTTCGGATGTCAAAACATTCTGTCAAAACACTATCCCTTGGGATTCGGGGGGGTAAGGAAGACAGTGGGGATGCATTTTTTGTATACATAGGGATTATACATGACCCTGTCTTGGTCTAGAACAGAACTCCAGAGCCACTTTGGAGACCTCGTTGATATTTGAGCTTCGTACATTGATGACAGCTTTGATGTGGCAGGCAGAATTTAAGCTCCTGCTGATCCTAGCTGTAAGTCTTCAGTTGTCTTCATTTAGGCTCTTAGCAACTGTGCAATACAGGCTCTTAAATGCACTTCCCACTGCTACCTTATCAAAGCACTTAGGCAGATGCTGCGTGTACTTTTATAGATCTGCCTCCGGTTGTTTGTGAAGGTCTGAATTTTACTTTCTGTGAGAGAAGAGTTTTGCACAAAGCAGATGATAGGTTTTGACTCCAAAATCCATGCAATATCTAGCAAATAATTTGTTTGTTAGCTCCCTAAAAGAGAGAAAAATACTCACCAGACCTTTCCTTTGGGCACGTGGGAATACACTGTGGCTCATTAGCTGAGTAGTGGCCTGTATTTTTAGTTCTTGTTACACAGAGACTCTCTTCTGTCTCTGCTGTGCTTTATGGAAATAACACTCAAATCTGGCATTTGAACATTTGCATGCTCCAGCGAGCTTTCGAAAGGCATGGCTGGGACTGTCCTTGGGATATGAAGAGGGTGCACAGACTGCTAGGAGGGGTGCAGAGGCTGCTGGAAAGGGTGCAAGAGCTGCTGTAGTCCTTACCCGGGGTGCAGCCGTAAGGAAGAAAAGGTAGTTATTTTCTTGTTGCACTGACTAACAATAATTTTTTTCTTCTTTAGCAAATATCTCAAAAGATCTTCATAAGCAGTGCCAGACATGCTACCTTCATTACCCCAGTAGCAGGACTCAGAAAATCTCTCACCACAAGTGATGTAATGCTTCTTTTGCCAAGAAGATGATGCCGAGACTAATGCAGAATGGAGTTATACTAACTCCATCCTAGCCTTAGCTTCTGTCTTCCTGCATGAAGAGTAGGGAAAAATAGAAAGAAGAGAAGAAGGAAAAAAAAAAATGGAACTGAAAGGGCACTAGAAGAGACGGCCAGAGAGAGAGAGATCTCATTTCCACCCTTTGGGAAATAAAAATGTTTTTGTGACTCATATAGTTCAGTAGACACTGAAGTAAAACATCGGACTTACTAGTGTATGTACTCAGAGTAGCAATAGATTTTGTTTATATGTGAGTAAGGGCAAGTATGATAGAGTCTTTGAAAACTGCCCTAGAGAATATTAAATGTTTGTCCGTTTTTCTGCGGAAAGCTGTGCAAACTAAAATTCCATCTCCACTCCCCTGAAATCTTTAAGCACATGCAAGAAACAGTTCCTCAGCTTAGTAAATCATTCTGAGCAATCACTTCAGGAGCATACAAGCTTTTAATATGGAGAAATCTTTACCTTTTAAAGAGCTGTAGGAGAAAAAAAAATTTCTGCAGTGACAATATGCAATTTATTTCCACTGTCATACCCACCTTACATCCTTCACATAGCAGACAGATAGACCCTGACTCAAAGACATTTAAAATCATTACAGGAGAGAAAGAGTACAAACAAGAGACTTCTAGAGAATATACAAATTCTAAAGATAAGGCCACGAAGAAACACAGTTTCATAGTTAGCTTTATTTGTGGCTGGGAGGTTGTCTATGGTATCTGGCACTTCCTTAGCCTCTGCTTTGCCAGCAATTACTGTTCCTACCAGCCATATCCTCTATACCATTTGAGCCTCTCCTAAAAATGTTGTTATTGTAGGTTGATATGTTACAAAGACATCTCAATTTTCCCGTTTTGCTAGAACTCTACCTCACCACATGTTTGGGATGCATATAGCATTCAGACTGCTTCTAATACTCAGGTAAATTCCCATATAATAGTACAAATAGCTGACAAATGTCAAAAATACATCATGACACTACTTAAAACACTCAAAATTTATGAAATCTTAGATAGAGAAAGCACAGATATTCATAAAAGGACCACAGAAAAGCTTCTGTCTTGAAAGGAATGCATAATGGTGAAATCTGTCTTTTTTCCAGCTTATATAAAGCAAATAATAATAATATTTCCTTTCATTATACGAAAGGTTGTTTCTGCATGCACACTTTGTGTTGTGATGTGTGTGCAATTCGAAAATGCCAGGCTTTCAGAAAATTTAAAAAAAAAACTCTAAAAAAGATTATCGTTTTGTGCATATTTTATGTATTTTACAGATTTGTTGTCATGGTGAATGCATAATGTGCCTCTTCATGTTTTCATGGTCATTAATTGGCTCTACCTGTAGCTCTAGCTTGGAAAACAAATAATATTGCACTTAATGCTCACAGAACTAAAACTTTTCAAAGAGATTTTGCTATTTCCAAAGCAGCAGTTCTACTACTCTGCATATACAATTCATATCTCTTCAGAACAGTTTCAAAAATTAGTGTCTTATCAAACCAAAGGTGTGATACTTTCATTAAACTTTGTCAAATGAAACAGAAGTTGTTCTTCCAGGAGTTGCAGGGCATAGATTTTTGCATACCCATGTGTAGATATCATAATAATTACTACTATCTAGGCAGCTATATATATTAAAAAAAAAATCTGAACTCAGAAAATCACCTGTTTGGGTGACAAAGTGGTGTATTTAACAGATGCAACTTCCTTTTACTGCATAGATTTTTGCTTTTCCTGCTCATTTCCATATGCTGGAAGACTTGCTAGTATTGGATAAGTATTAATTTCACCTATTCTTTTTCCAAATTACCAAGGAAGAAGTTTAGAAGAAATGTCTAGAAGAAAGAAGCGTAGAGAAGGAAGAAAGGTATTGCTCAGTTTGTTCAGTGCAGACCTGCATGATCCTTTTCGGTTCATAGTAGATTATGATCAAGGAGAATTCACGGAAAATTGATATCTATGATGTTTGAGATACTTAGTATTACAAAGATATTTTCAGCTACTTTAATTTTCAGATAAAACCTTTTCCTCCCTGTGAGTGATGTTACTGCAGCCATTAACAGGACCAGAAGGTGATGTCAAGGATAATCTGCAAATTGTATTAAGTTTTCAGGTATAGCCATAGAAGGCAACAGTGTTCTTATATATACAATGGCTGGAAAATTTTATGAAGCACAACTGACATTGGATAAACAGAAGTGTTTGTTACTCTGTGAGAATTGCTTAGGCTGGATGAATCACTGTTCTGAATACAATTCTAGTTGTTTCGGTGGTGTTATCTGAGGACTAAAATATGGCTTTTGAGATATCCCAACCCTTAAGCAATGAAAGCAATTCAGTTTCATGCTTTCAAAACATCATATCATATATGCTTGCCATTTTTTTATTTTTTCCTTAGGCATCACTATGGCCACTAAAGAAACAAGATATCAGATTAGATGGAAATTTGATCTGATTCAGTACCATCTTATGTTCTTATGCCACATTTACTTTCCTGACTTTGGAAGGCTGAAAAATTAAAGAAAGGAAAATTTAAGAAGGAGCGCAAACAATTTTGCTTTTGCTTTTTAACATGCCTTGTCAACATCTTTTTATTTTTCATGCTGAAACGTGAAAATTACAAAAGTCAATCTAGATTCATGATTCTCCCTACATATTTTACATCTATCAATTACAATTCTTACATCTTAATGAAATACAAAAAATGTTTTTATTTAATTATTTTTCATTAAAATAATCCTATTCGCTCCTAAACTATTATTTGTATTAATTAGCTAATACAGCCTGTTATTCTTCATTCTCTCAATTTGCTTTTACATCATTGCAGTTCAACAGACTTCACTAGACATGGTGGAAATAAGCAGAGAATAAGGTCCTATGCTTTTCTGTTATTGCTAGCAATGCATGTAGTTTCAGATTATTTTATGCAGTACGTGATTAGTTTTAGTTCTATTTAAAAAATAGCAAAATCATAGTCCTGTTCTCTAAAAATAATACATTGTACTTTCTCCCAGATACCTCTAAATATAGACAATTCTGAGTTCCTCTAGAGGGGCTTGTACAGGTCCCAGTGCTGAAATCTCTGTTACTGTCAAGTGATGTTAGCTTACGGAGAGAACATTTCCAACGCAAACTGCTTTTTTGGCAGATGATTAGTGGTGGGCAAGATATTTACTAAGCATTTCTTTTCTTTAGCAGGGCAGATTGTTATCAAAGATATTTCACTTCCCACACATTTTGGTTAGTAACTTTTTCAATTACACAGCGACAGTAAACACAACTGATAATTACTTTTTAATAGCCTGAAAATACTGCTCCAAATAGAGAAGTGCACACTTAATAAAAAAACTCTCCCAGCCTCAACTAGCTAAACAACATCTTATTTAGAATAAAACTCCATTTTTAGATTTTCAGGAACCAAAATCCTCTGTCTGCTTACTTTTTTTCATCCATTTACATATTTCTCTATTTCCTTTGTTGGGTACCTTTGCCATCGCACAGCTTCATCTGTTTTAAGACTCTGTTTTAGGACATCTGCTATAGTGACAGCATTCCTCTTTTAGGGTTTTATGTTCAACATTTTTCTTTAGCAGACAAATTATAACGGCAAAGTTGAGAAAGGATGGATAGGATCTGAGATCTCAACTCTTTGTCCATCAGCTGTTCAGTGAGGCTTTTGTAACATGTTCTGCATCACTCCCATTGCAGGGGCTTAGCAGACTACAAGCATTGGTTTGACAGTCTCTTATCATACTCCTTTTTTTTTTTTTTTAACTCCAGGTGTACTTAATTTTCTGTGAACCTTTTGCGTTTGTTCTGCTGTTGTGGAGATCTTCCTATATAATTCTGAGATTTCTACAAGACCCAGGGCTTCTAAATCTGTTTCTGCCTGAAAGATCTCTTCTATGTTCTGGATATGAGATTCTGAAATGATCGTATTCTTATGCCAGTGACAGACAGTTCTTCAGAAAACTCTAGAAATATTTATAAAATCAGTTGCTGACTCATCCTTGAGCTTGTATGAAATTGTGTTTGCACAAAAATCACACTGCAATGATCATGAAATATTTCTCTAGTTCTTTTTTACTGTACTCAGTTTCATCAGTGTAGCCATTCTGGGCAGGATAAGGTCGTTCCTGGCAGGGCCCTCATAGAGGGAGAGTATTAACCATGATCTTGACAAAACAGGTAAAATCAGTGTCAGAAGGAGACCGCAGCAAGCCTGTCTGCCCATGGGGCTGCCAAAGCTGATATAAATGATTTCCCAGCCTGTCCCAGGCAAGACAGGAAGCTGCTGAGATGCCACCAGGCTCCTTTAATCCTTCTGGTCACCAACTGAAAGGAGCACAAAGTCAGGAGGGACTTTACATCTCAGGTGACTTTCATCACCTTAAGACTGTGCCCCAGTTGGCCAGCAGGACCCATGGCAGAGCCTCACAAGGATGCCTTCAGGAAAGGCTGGGCTAGAGATAAGTGTCCTATTTGTTTTCTGGTTACCTGAGTGGGAAGTAGGTTGCCAGGGCACAAGCAAACCTGCTCTTTCCCTGCGGTAGGTTAAGACATAAGGAAAAGCTGCCTGAGGAGGTGCCGGTCCCTGACCCCCAGCCACCCACTGCTGCTCCTGCACCTCGTTCCTCACCCGCTCAGCTCTAAGGGGCTCCGTCACAGATGGGATCACACTGGTTTCAACCCAGCGTTATTTCCTTGGTTCGGTTAACAGCACAGTGCTGCAGCCTGTGTTGGTGGCACAGCCATGCCTGAGGGGACAGCGATGGGAGGGCAGGTGAGACCCCTAGTTGTGCATGGGAAGGAGAGACAGGTGTAAACTAGTGTGCCTCTGAAGACAGCCTCCTGCTGTGTTTCACCCTTTGCCTCGCTCTCTGAACGCCTCTTCGCCTTGTGCGTGTTTTCAGATCTCTTCTTGGCTTGTTTTGCCGCTAGCTCTGTCCATGTTTGTCTTTGCTTGTTCCCCTTTCCTTTTCCCCAGGTGCTCTGTGGTCATCTCAGTCCAGCTTGCATTGCTGAGATCCGTAACGCCGGGGTCAGGCCGCAGGCAGACGTGACCCCCCCGTTCTTCTGCAGCCAGCTTGTGAGCGATCAGAAGTCACCGAGTGCGGGTGCCGGCTTGACCGGATCCCGCAGCCTTTGCAGGCTTAGACAGAAAGCCACCACAAGCGCGACGTCCTGCCAGTCGCTTGCTGGTAGGAAACCAGTGTCTGAGGCGACAGGGAACCTCAGTCCCCAAAGCAGAGGCTGGTTTCCTTTTGTGTTTCGTTACCGATCGCGCCGTTCACTCTTCCACACACTACAATATGAAAATATAATGTAAAAGGATACAGCCAGATATATGATATGATTATGTTTACTATATAGAAGTCTACGTATAAATATGTAGATCTTATTCTTATGTGTTAAAGCCTGTTGCCTCCCCAGCAGGAATGAAATAAGAACTTGTACCACTGAAAAAAATTGTTAGCTTGAAATATCTGAGTCTGAAATTCTGAAATTAAGGGAGGTGATATATTACTTTACTGTAGAGCCAAAATCTGAAAGAATAAGTGACAGTTTAAAGAGATTAATAAAAGACAAAGTTTGAAACTCTACTTACCTTTTCTTGTTGATAATGTCTAAAATGCTGAAAATCTTTTTTATTTCACTTTCATATTTTTTTTAGGTTCATCTTTCATTTCTGTCAGAATTTTCACTGACACTTGGCCTGTAAAATGAAGTAACTGCTTTGCCAGGAGCAGTCATAAATAAAGCATCACAGTTGCTTATATAGTGATGTTAGTGTATGTTATTATCTATTATATGGTGTCTTGTAAGAATTCCGAACAATATAATTCCTTCGTTAAGCTGAGATTACTCTAAGACATCATTATAATTACTTTCTATTTAAGATTCAATACAAAAAGAGAGCTAAAAATTTCTTGAGCACATTTAAGTCATCATTTTACTCTTTATTGCAGTGCACCAATATTTTAATAATAACAATAAAATAAACACTTATTCTTTTAGCAGAAACAATATTTAGCACAGTAGAATGATTAGAGAAAACTTATACAGCAACTAGCTTGTATTTTCTTTCCTAAAGAGAGGTAAACATAGGCAAGGCATCATTGGCAACAATGGCTGTCTCCTCTTCAGCTAGTATCACCAAAGACTTTTTCTTGTTTTTAAGATTAAAATCTTATTTTAAAGCATATGTAGATGTACTTTGGCTCATCAGACTTGATTAGGAGTATTGGGCCTCATATTGTACATGGCATTCAATTTATTTTACTTAATACTGAATTCATCTTCACGTTGTTGTTTACAAATTTGACTCTAAAGACTTAAATGATATTGCAAAAAATGGCACAGGGTGGCAGAGAGAAGACACAGAAAAATATTATAGAGCAAATAAGCACACTGTGACTAATTGGTCTCACATGTGCTCTCTGAGGAGTCCCTGTAATTACACCACAAATGAATCTTTGTATCTGGTTTATTCTTCTCTCCCTGAAGTGCTTCTCAAGTTCTCTCTGAGGGAGTCAGCATCCCACTGTCTTTTCATTGCATGTTCTGTCTCTGTGAAAGGAAATTTTGCTTTACTAGTCAGGTAAATAACTATTATGGAACAAAACCTGAATATTCAGAAATTATGAAGAGCTCATGGCCAAATTATGGGTGTGGATATATGCAAAAGGTTAGTTTAATAGTACCAATCCAATAGATATGCATTTCTGAATAACTTGGTGCTAACAATTTTTATGTATTTATATATAAAATATATAATTTATATTGTGTATATAATTTATAAAATAAATGTATATCTTATATATTGCATTATAAAATATGATTATTATATTTATTATGTTCTAATAAATATAATATAAAATTAAATTCTAGTGACTTTTGAGATAAGATTGGTCTAAATCTGAAAAAGGAAATGTTTTTGGATGAGCTTATTCAGGTTTTCTTAGAAGTCTATGAAATGGTAGCACAGTTATTTTGCAAGAATAATCAAGAGAGAACTACGTGTAATTTTAAAAGAAAAAGGAACAAATATGTCAGTCTGATTTTTCACTCAGCTCTTTATTGCTCTCTTGGGTAGTGCATTTCACTTTTGCTGTTCCACAAGGAATTGCAGACAGCAGAGGTCAGGCTTTAAATTTGTCTAAGTATTTTTGGAATGCTTTTCTATTTTAAAATGGGATAAGCATACCAGGATACACTCGCATACAAATGAATACATGTTAGTCAGGTCTCCTGTTTCTTGTCTAGCACCTTACATAGACAATCTACAATTCTAATAAGAGACAAAAATACTGGTTTCCTCTTTAAATAGATTTTGCCATTATAAAGAGAAAAAAAGATAGCAAAAGGTAATCTAATCAGATATTAAAAAGAGCAGTAGTAGCATATTTGAAAAGTGTGCCAATATGTATTCATGCAGTCTTTCCAACAAGTATACATGTAAGGAATAGCTACCGATTTATAACTGAGATTATCACAGAACAGGGTGTAGCACAGGTTGGGAGTAGCTCCATCCCTCTCTCAGGGGGACCAACATGGTCATCAGCAATTAAGTGCAGCATCCTCAACATGAAACCTCGTTTGAAGGTATTGGCTAAGTAGAATGGATGACAACATCCAAAGTGTTCTCCATCATTACTAACATGACTCAGAGCTGATTTATTTTTAAATATTCCCCTGCCCCTCCCGCCCTGAGCCACGTTACACCTGACCTGAGCCACCCAATAACAGCATAAAGTCTTCAGGAAAAAGCAGAAAGAGAGTAACAGCAGGTGTTTTCACAACGTGCTGGAAAGGAAGTGAAATAAGAGTATCATGTAACATTTAGCATGTTCACCTGGGATGTAGATGTCTAACATCTCCTCATTACCTCTGTGGCATGAAAAGGGGTTTCCACTGTTGCCCCCAAAATAATCACATAATTCCTATCATCTTTGAAACATCCCACTTTCTTTCTCTTTCCTTCTGCATTCCTTCTTCCCCGTTTTGCATTTCTCTGCAGTAGAAGAAAGAGCTAGGAAATAAATAATGCATGAGAAAACAAGAATCGGTGTCTGTTTATGAGGAACAATAGTTTAATCCACGAGGAAGTTTTTGCAGTGCCTGAGTCTTGCAGTTAGCAGAGAGAGGGTAAAATCTTATCAGGGTTAGGCACAGAGCCAACCCAACAGAGGACCTGTCTTTATTTAAGCAGTGACCCTCTGCCAAAGAGGATTTTGACACTCAGACACTTACTAGGCTCATTTTTCTCCTTTGGGCAAGCTTCCCCTTCCTTTCTATTAACCTGATTCTCCCAGGATCAAAAAACTCTATAAATAAGTCCCTGCTCCAGCTCTCCCCTTTGCTTGCTTTTAAGCTTCCCCGTAGCGGTACCCAGCTGATGCCGGTCGGCAGTGCCTGAGCCTGGCAAGGAAGGCAGAAGCCTGCCCTCCGCTCTCAGCAACCCTCCGCTATGCCCCCAAACCCCCAGGGAGCCGTGTCAGGGGTCGATTAGTCCCAAAGGCATAAAGTTCTGGGTGCAAAAAGTTGCTTGTTGCCTAGCAGCAGCCCCACGAGCTGCGGCTGAACTTTGATTCGTTTAACCTCAGACTAACCAGAGCTACAAGGTGATTTTTCTCCATCCCCTTGCAGCGTTGTCTCTGTCCATCGGGAGTGCGGAAATGTCTTTACCGTCACTTTCCAGCAAGCTCTTGCCTCAGTTTGGCTGACAAAAATACGCAGTCTCAGTCGATAGAATTTGTGTCACTCGGTTTCAAAGAAACCTCACGGGAAGCTGGTGATGTTCCCATGGCTCTGCCTGGGAAACGGGGGGCACAAGCGAAACCCCACCAGCCCCCCGAGCCGGGCACTGGTGCTGTCCCCGTATGGCTCGCGGTGCAGGGCCAGCGTGGAAGCTGCTGCGGGGGGACGGCGAGGGTCCCGAGGAGGATCAGTACGCGCTGGGTCATACCTTTGCTGGGAATTCGTGTCTCAGTCACAGTTCTTCTTTAATAATTAATTCAGCAGAGAGGAACAGGCTTCATTTGCATAACTAAATTTTTTTCAGTCACAGCAATCAGTCTATTAATAGAAACCCATCTATCCATCTGTCTGTCTGTCAGCTTACCTAAACCACTGGGCTGTCTTACAGGACATGCTATTTTGACGGTCACTAACCCCTAGGCAGTGGGTATGGAGGCACAGAGACAGCTGGATCCGCCGGTTCCGAATGCACTAAAACAGACCTCACGAGTAATGCAGGTCGAAGCTGGAGCACTGGCTGGTCAGACGTTTTAAGCAATACTGTGTATGTTTGTTTGTTTTTCTCATTATAACCTTGGTCACCACCTTTCAGCAGGTGACACCGGAGTCTCTTTCTTCGTTTCCACCTCTAGCAATGGTATTTAGACGCAGGACTGTATACAAGGAATCAGATCCTGAACAAAGAGCACTTGGTTCAAATAAACACCGGTTTAACCCGAAGAGATGCTATTCCACATAGGGGAGCACTTTGAAAAGCTGCTATGGCCTCTCTGCAGAGGAGCAGGCCAGATGAAACCAGCTCCTTTCCTCACCCCTGCAAATCACAGCCTGTCTCTTCCTCCTTCAGAAGCCAACAGCCAACAGAGATTTACTTGGGGCTTTGCTACGTCCAGTCTGGTTACGTATGCAGCAACAGGCAACAGTAAAACTAGCTGGATATATAGGACTATAAATTGAAGGCCAGCAGCTGAAGTCTGCAATGTATCCGGAACACCGTCCAACCTCTGGGAATTTTTTAGGGGAAATAAATACAGTGCAAAAGCACTTGAGAGAAAAGACTGCTGAACATGTCCTGGAGGCCTCTAAAATGAGATTAAATTAAAATAACGTCTGGAAACCCTCTATATACAAAGCTTGATGAAACCACTGCCAGTATTTAAGTCTATTTCTTTAGAAAAACAGAATCAATTCACTGTTTCATGCTAGTGCACTACGCCAGCAAAATTCAAAGGAACAGGTATAATCTATTGGGCCACATATCAGCAGACTTATTTAAATTCTAGGCATAGAAGCTTTAAATGGTCTTTTAAAATCTGTATTATCACATCGATCAATCTGGTTTCACACCAATATACATATCTTTCAGCAGGAAGACACCGGCAGCATTGCTGCAATACAGCCTTTGCTTTCAGTAATGAGGGATGAAACTCTGCAGCCAGAATGGGTTTTCGTGACAGAAAATGATAACATGGTTTGGCAGAACAGGATCTGATGGTTAGTTAGTGAAAATAAGATTACGGATTAGAAGACTAGTCAAATGATCTGACTTGCTCTAGGTGCATAATTCCTATTAATGGCAATTGCAGTCACAAAACAAAATGACTTAACAAACCAAGAACATATTAATTTTGCAGAGATCTCATTACCCTTTACTTAACACTTTGACAGCACAACCGTCTTGATAAATCTTGATAGTGCGTTGTTCAGGTACAGGCCCTGAACGACTGTAGCGCTACAGCAACGTGAGCAGCATTGTGCGAATCCAGCAGCACACAGCTGTACCAGCAGAAACCCAGGTGCCAACAGACTTCACGTCTAACTGGGGATTTTCTGAAGGCTGTGAGTGATTAAATATGAATTCCTGGCTTACTTCCATAGGCATAGGATGGGAAGACTAACTAATATCACTTTCAGATGAGTATTATTTTTGTTAGAGAAATTTGGGGTTATTGAAGTAGAGAAACCCTAGCAATATCTAAAAGAAATCCACTTCTATTCAGCCTTTTTAAACAATGAGCTTTAGAGTTTGTTTTAAACAGTAAACTCTGTTTCATGCAGAGTTTGTAGTTGTAAGCACATGGAAATACATGGATTCAGTTGCTTGCCCATGTAACAGTGACGTAAGAGACCTAAATTCCTTCCAGCTTTGCCATAAACTCAGTGACTCAAGTAATTTCATTTTTCTACATCTTTTCTCCCCTTCTTTGTAAAGCTGGGAGAACAGTGCTTATCAAAATGTGCTTGTGAGGCTGCATACATCAATATCTCCATGTAGTTTGAAAATCTGGAAGTATTACAAAAAATGCAAAGTTCTATTTAATGAACATCCCAAGTGTAACTTGATCCTGCTGCCACAACTTCTATCAACCACATTGAAAAAAGCCCTCCATGCCTCAGTGCTCTTGAGTGTGTATTGAAGAAGCCATCCAGAATTCTTCCCAACCTCTGCAGTGATTCTGTTATCCCCCATCCATATATTATCCTATACTGGCTGAAATCACAGCCCTGAAGAGGCGTTTTTATTAAGAAACACTTATTTTTTAACCGGAAAAAGACAGCCCCTTCCCTTTCTTGCTAGGTTCCTAGGGAGTGTATATATCTAGCTTTAAAATGTTTTTCTGATGAGTTTATTCTTGATAATACTGAAATCTTTGTATTTTTAGTCCAATAGAAGAATAAATTCTTTTGATTTTCAATATTAGAGGAATTATTTGTTTGAGCAACAACCATTAAAGCAATAAAAGCTATACTGCCAGTCTAGCAATGCTGCTTAAGTTACACCTTTTATTTCACTCTTCCCCTAGTATGGCAGGAATATTACTCAACCATTATAGGTGATTTTATTAGATGCAATATTAAAAAAATATTAGGCATCATAAACCAATTTTGCAAATTAGATTATTGGAAATGCTAAGAGCAGCAAGATAGCAAAACACTGAGGCACTGATATTCATTTTCCTGTCTTCACAATTTTTTTTTCTACAGCACACAATTTTGCTTCATCAGTACCTTTTTAATCTGAACATGTGGAATTAAACCCACTCTTTCTGAGTCATCTTTAAATATAAGTGATATTAATTTCAATGAGCCTGAGGATGACTAGTGCTTACTAATGAAGCCCAAATGCTGGCACTAACAAGTTAGCAAAAAATTTCATTCATTTCAAAAGCTGTGGGTTCCTGGTAGACATTTCCTGCACATTCACAGTAAGTAACAAAATCTTCAATTAGCACTATGGGGCATGGGAAAAGAAAATAGAGAGTTAGTGTGCACTAGGATGCAAATGCTTTTAGTGATGAAAAGGAGCAATTTCATGCCAGCCTGCACCAGCAACAAGCTTTATTTTTTTTATTTTTAATGTTACAGATTTCCATTTTAAGTGAAAGCCTGGAATATTAGCAACAGGGTTTTGTTATCCATTTCACTAATGGATCTACCTGTAGTCCTGATCATCATCTTACTAGTAGCAAGGCCAGTCATATGTTACATTTACATGTCATTTTTCTTCCCAGATACACTTCTCACACTGTGCACATTTTAGATCTGGAATCAAAAAAACACAAAAATCAAGAACTTATTTCCTTACCCTTTTTTTTTTTTTTTAAATTCAAGCTTCTGATGAAATCAATGATTATTGTCTTATTTTTTCCTTTAGTCAAAAATGTGAAGACTTTTTACGGAACTTGCAAAACATACGTCTCTGCTTAGATGAATACATATTCTGGCTTTTATGCATCATATAACCCATGAATTAAAAAAATAAAAAAAGAGAGAGAACAAAGTTTACCGAAGCAAGATCATGTGGATATGAGTAGAGAAGCTACTTATTAAGTGGCTTAGATGTATATTTTTCCAAACTCATTTGCTAAGGTTAGGATGAAAGCCAAGGTATTTCTAGCTGACAGGTGAGCTCCTGGGGACGTTTCCTGAACAAGGAGCTGACTTTCGCACGCTGCGTGCAGCACGCGGCAAGCCGGGGGGACGCTGCCCGGAGGCGTGCGGAGGCTTACGGGCGCCTTGCCTGCTGGGCTGAGCTGCACTGGTGGGCGCCCATGCTCTAATCGGGAGACCAGCACCACGGCGTTGATGCTGGAAGTGCTGGTCCCGCAGACCAAGCACAGGCACTCCTCCTCCCGGCTTTAACCCAAGTGGAGAATCCTCGTCACTCTGCAGGAAGGACCCACCGATCGGACAGATGGCAGAAAAGTCAAACAAATACATCAGGGCGGAAGATAACACAGGGGAAAATTCGATTTTTGATATATGCGTAACATTGTCATACTCAGCTGAGCAGGATTTTTCTCATGTTCCTCCAGTTCACGCTACAGTTTCACACTATTGCCTCCCACTTAACGCGCCCGGGAAGCACGAGGCGAAGAGAGGAAGGCAGGGGCATAGCTTAGAGCCGCACGCCCAGAGCAGCTGGAGTAAACGCCGATGAGCAAGGCGGCCGGGAAGCCTGGGGAGATGTGGCAAGCAGGACGTGGACGAGGAGAGAGTGCCAGCCCACTCCGGAGACAACGCTGAAAGAAGAGCGATGCACGCCAGGGTACCATTTCAAAAGCGGGTTAGCTCCAGTCCTTCCGCTGGGACCTGAGCTCCGTGTGGGCCCATCTGCTCGGCTTTAAAGCAGAGGAGACCAATCCACGTGAAGAAGCATCACGCTGCTTGCCTCAAACAGTTCGTGGTGCCCATCTCATCCGTTCAGGGGGGGCCTGGGCAGCCCTACATTGCACTGAAGTCTGTGGTGTACGTGTCCTCCCAGAGAGACTGTGGGAAAAAAATGTCAAGTCTTGAGCTAAATCCCTGTTTCTTATAATTTATCTTTATATCCCCCAGGGGCAGTGTCTCCAGCTGTCTCTTCACATTTTTTAACTGAGATACAGAGCTTGATAAGGATCTTTGGGAAACAGAAATTATCACAGTAAGTGGTGTTTTCCTTTATGTACTGTGTAGGTAAAGTGTCTTTAAAGTAAAATTAAAAATTACAGTGGCTGTTTAAAGTCAGGTGAGAATGTTTGGGGGAATTTTGAGTTTATTTCATTTAGTTTCAAACTGAAGTCTTATCCAACTGATTCAGCCATATGGATGAAATTTTATTTCAGAGTAAAACCTAACCTAAAAGAGCTTCCAGAAGTGCTGATGACTCATAGGAAGCATGTACAATGTTTTTTTTAGCACCCAAAATAAAGCTTTAAAAGTATTATTTCCATTTGGTCAAGATACATATTGTTAACAGGCTGCATAGTGCACAAGTGGGAAGCAAACTATCCATTAGAGGATTAATGAATCATATGGTAATTATGCTTAACAGCACTTAAGCAGTAATACTTGCAAAGGCCTCGCTTTTATTAACTATCCATCGTAACACTTCTTTGCAGCAACTGCGGGTTGCGTGGTGTTTCCACCTTACAGGATGGAGAGGCAAGAGAGAAAAACTGCTCACGTGGTTTGTCAAACAGGATGTAGGATGTAAAAGGATGGTTAAAACTCAGGATCTCACACACTCTAGCCATATGTGCTTGCACTGAGACATGAGGAGCTAAACGTCTTTTAACCCCTATCCCACTCTGGGGGTTCTTTAGAAATTTTCCGTCGGTATAAGTATTTGTCACAGCCTGGCTAGCTTGGCCCAGCCACCTGAGCTGCAGCAAACTTTTATGTTAACAAGCTATGATCACTGGTACTTGAGAGTATATGGAGACTTCTTCTTATTTGTTGCTTGCTATCTGTATTCTTAAGGGGTAAGCTCATCAGATAAGCTCCCTTTGTGTTTGGACAAGAATTAATATATCATGGCAACCCCAGAAACAAGTAAGAGTATTTTACAGATCCGAACATTCGCATTCAGGCAAAACTTTGTGTAGTATAGTTTCAAACAAGCATGCGGGACCAGAAAATTTAGGAAAGTCGCCATTTGTTAGTTTTTAAATTATTGAAAGCTATTTAATGAAAGCAGTTAGTACGCTTTAACAGGCTTTGAATTAGTTCAATATCCAAATAAAGAGAAAAATGTACTTGTATTTCATAGTTTGATGCAAGGTAACTGATTTCCAAGGAACTATGAAAAATCAATTACTGGAAATTTCTCACGCTGAAATTCGAAATAAGCATTACACTTGCATCAAAAATAGCATAGCTGGGCTAAGAAATTATATTTTTCTCTAACAAGTAGTGAAATAATTCAGACCTCAAAATAAAATTAAATCAATCTAACAAATAGGACACTGAGTTTATAACTCTTGCTCAGTCATGCCATTTGAACATTGAATAAGGGGAAGGGGAGGGATTGGCAGGTCGTTGTAGCGGTGTGCGCGATTGATGCTGGCGATTCAGGCCACCCATTTCAGAAAAGCATGCCTTTTGTCATAAGCTGGTTGGCTGTATGTATTCGATTAAACAAACTACCTGCAAGCTATAGAGATTAGTTACAGGAACAACAACAAAAAGGAATCAGCTGAGTTGCATGGGGATTCAGAGTGAAATAGCTATTTGTCATCAGTGAAAGTATTTGCATGATTTAAGAAAGCAATATTCATAAATGCAGTTGGCTTGAGAAGTGCTCCAGCCTATGCATTGGCATGGCTGGCTTTGGAGTTCATTTCCATGTAAGAACTCCAGAAAGTACTTGTACAAATCACTTGTGCTTCAAAATACTAAGAGTATAGAAGTACAGAAGATTACAACATTAGAGCTTCATGCAGAGGGGACAGTATTTTTTACTGCAGCTCAAGGCTTTGAGGAAGCCCTGTGAATAAAACTGGTGTAAAGAAAAATCTCTAGGTTCCTTTTATGTGCACAAAGATGCTATTCAATTGGTCCCTTAGGGAGTACTTTGCTTGGCACACAGAAAATGACCCCTTAGACACTCACAACCCAAACCTCTCTCCTAAGATCTGTTACAGTGTGCAGGTGCTGTGAAGAAGGAATAGTTTTTCCGTATGTAGTGGAAAGCACTTGCTATGTTGTAAATATCCCAAACGTATGGATACAAATAATAATAATATTGATAACATTCATCATAATCTTGAAAGAAGTCATTCACCTCAAAGCTGTGAACTGGGCAGAAGTCCTCTTTCTCCATGAAGCCTTCAGTGTATCTTGAATCCTCCTGTTTCTGCCTGCTGACAGTGTTTATCAATACCAGAAGGTAAAAACATCTTCTCCTTTTTATAGTAACTCCTTAGTTATATATTTTCCTCCAATGCCCATGTCTTACCCTTTTCTGTTTCCGAGCAGACCACACATATATGCTCCGGATGAGTGAACTCAGGATGCTGGGGAGGAAGAATAGGGGGAACATCTACCCTCTCTGAGCTTTCCCAAAGCAGAGGAGTCCCAGTGAAATATCCACACAAAAGGCTTCACAAGTGGACACAGTGGCAGGAAAAGCCTTCAGCTCACAGATGATGAGCTTCTGCCTTGAGTAAACTGGGATCTGCCTCATCATGGAGAGCACAGTCCACCATCCAGACCTCTGGTCCAGCATTTCCCGGCATGTACTGATTCTGGTGCTTTCACATGGCTAAAATCTGCAGCCACTTAGCATTAAAACCTAAGGTCATACCACCCAGTCATAACACGCTTGGATGACCAGCAATCGCATTACACTTTCCCCTCAGCAGCCGCTGTAAGTAACTGCAGCCCATGCATGGTGCGCACACACTTCAGCCAGTGCCTGCGAGGAAGCGCTAAAAGGACCTTGCTGAGACAGCCATAATAGCCGTAACAGCCCACGGGGATGCTGTCGACATTTGTGGGAGGACGAGTATGGGGATATAATGAATCTGATTATGTAGCTGCTTGAAGGGCAGATGCTGAAGGGCCTTCAGAGGGGGTAGCCCACAGCAAGGGCCACTTCATCCCCACTAAAGTGTCCTCACCGAGCAAATTGAGTGAAAAGAGTTTTCGCTAATAGAGCAGCTTTCAAAAACCCCAAGCCAGCAAAACTCTGTGAAGACCAAAGAAATCAGTATATTTTGCTGATCTTCCTCTGAGGTTACTGTTGTTAATTTTTACCTCCCTGGATAAAATATCTTAGTATATTGTAGTCAAGATATGTATAAAAATTTACTATTTATACATAAACCTTCTTTATTGAAACTTCTGTTTTATGAGCCTTTTTTTGTTTTGCTAGCTTTTCCTTTAACTTGATTTTTTTTTGTTTTGCTCTGAAAGAGCAGGAAACCTATAACACATTTACTGAATTTTAATTGAATACACATATCATATTTGCATATGATGTTTTATGATCTTAGGGAAAGCAGGTAAAAGCTGATTTATAAAAATATTTTGCATATTTTAAAAATCAATAAATAAACATACATTGCCTCCACCAAAATGCAAATTGCCAGCAGGTCCCCACCCCTCTGGTGCTAGACCATCTTTGAGGGAAACACGCAGCAGGTTTTAGTATTAAACTTGTTAAACAATTCTCTTGTGGTGATAGGGAACATGTGACAAAAACCTTAATGGACATTTCATCTCATTATATAAATTGAAATTACATTCTAATTGTATTGCCTCCTCTTTGCACATCAGTATTTTCTTAGTAGACTAGCTGACGGGTTATCATTTCTAAAGGATGGAAGATAATTGTTATTTTTCAGCTTTGGAAAACTGCCAACTTATTGCTTCCTCCTTATTCAAACTTTTCCTGCCTTCGTCATTTAATTTATTTTTCTTCTCTTCAAATTGATTTTGCCTCTGTACTCTTTCACTTACATCTCCCTTCTTTAAGATGTGATATGTTGGGTTATTATTTCAGTAAAAGCTCTTTAAAATATTAGTTCTGAGATTATATTTTCACTGAAGATGCTTTAGGTTATGCTATTCTTCACCTGTCTTCCAAATCAATAATACTATAAATAAAGCTATTTCAAAGAGATTAGCTCTTGGATCACAGCCCACTTTCAGACTCCACATATGAATACCCAGGATACGACATAAGAAGATCTCTTAGTCCCACAAGACTGACTTGCCACATAAAGCAGCAACCATCAGTAATATTTTTCCAGATCTTGGAACAAGCTTCTTCATTGGCTTCACTCTCAGTTTTCGCATGTTTCTTTGGAGAAGGCGCTACTAAGTACAAGTTATGTTTTGTTAGCATGACTGAAGACTTTGGCACAGGCAAACTGAACAATTTGTGGATTTGCTGGCCACATCTCTGTATTCAACTCGCTCTCTTACCAGTTCACTTCCAGTGTAGCTAAATATGCACAGTTCGGGCAGGCTGGCCTCCTGCTTTATTGAGCACAGAGTGCCTACAAGTCCTTGCTTCCCCATCCTCTGAAAACTGGTCTCAGATCTCAGATTGTGTGTTCGACCAGGCATCAGAAATTAGTGGCTGCTTTTTTACTTTGCTGAGAAATGGGTGGTTCAATAGCAGTGTCAGGAATAGAATTTAGTTAGAGGGGAAATTGTAATAACATAAGCCTGTATTAAAATGAAAGATAAAATAAACTTGTTTTGTGAGAGGAGGATCAAGGGCTTTGGTTCTCATGCCCATAGGCCAACACGAATTTAACTGAGCCCGGCTACTCCAAGATTTTTTTTCTTATTAAGAATAAATTTGAATTTATTCAAAACATCTATCAATATCTATGTTTATGGAATGTCAATGTGAAATATGTACACAAATTAAAAGGGTATTTAACAAATTCACAAAATATCAGTTTAACTGACTGATAAAATTTTACGCAAAAAAGGTAAAAGCTGGTCCTTTTAATTTATCATCTTTAAGCAAAAGCCTCTGCACAGAGCTTTGAGGCATGTCCTAAAAGTCTGTATCAGACTCTCTTAGACCGATTTTTGGAGTAAGTTCTCATTTTACTGGCTTTCAGTAAGCTCTACTTTCAGTTTAAATTTGGAGCTTGTTTATACACACCAAAACTGATTCTGACAGCTAATACCAAAGCTGAGTGGCTTTCATGAAGGAGAAAAAAAAACACTTTAGCCATGATTTTCCTAAACTAATGAGAATCAGGAGCAATAACCGGTAGGAAAATGTGGCTCTTCACTGATTTTGGAAATAGGTCAGAGCCCTGACAAATTACTGTCATGAGCTACTGGAAAGGAAAATTGCTGGGTATGTGTTCAGCTACATACTACAATGGCTTAAGTTTTCTTTGATGGTTTCAGGTTCAAACCTCAGAGGACTTTGCAACAGTGCTTACACCTTCAGACAAAATAAAGGGCTGCATGAACCTCAAGCTGAGTAGGAAGTGGCTGAAGAAATATGCCTTGAATTTAGTAATTTCTTTTTTATGGGCTAAGAAAATGTGCATGTTAGGGAAAGAAAAGAATACCTAATGCAACTATACATTCATGTTTGTAGGTCAGCTTCTAGAGAAATTCTCTTCAGAAAGAATATTAAGGAGAAAGTAATATTGATGAGAGAGAAAATTAGATAACCAAGCTTGTAATAGTGTTTGTTTTTAAGCTGCTCAGCTGTAAATAAATGCACTTGATCTTGCAACCTCTGCCATCTTCATCACGATATCATAAATAACTGCTAGACCACAACATCTCAGATCACACGAGAGGACTTTTTGTGAAGAATTTGCAAGCTGTCAGACTTGTTAACAACCACGTCTGCGTACGTGTGGTTTTTCTCAGACCTGGCAACATATCCTCATTCTAATAAAGCTGCAGCAACGTTCGGTTTAAAAACAGCTGTTTACCAAGTGAAAACGCTGTTGAACACTAAAGTACGAAACGTCTTTCCAACAAAAGCACAAAGTTTAAATTGTTTTAATCTGATGCAAGTTGATATGATGCGTAAGTTAAGCATACAGCAGAAGCAGCCAGGTTGGAGCACCAAGCTTGGGACAGGAAAGCTCCTTGACCCTTCATTCCTCCATCCATAGGTGGGACTGGGAAGTGAAAGCCCCAAGTGCCACCACCAACCATATTTTGAAGCTCCACGCTGTGACCGGGAGCAGGGCAGAGATGGCCAGGGAGCTGTGGCCTCACCCAAGCTTATACTTATTTTCCCTCAGCGGTCACAACCGGTCTCTTCTCAGCTGGCGTGCGTACCCGCTGCATGAGCGGTGCTTGCTCGTTCCTCCCAGGCCCCGGCCATGCCGCTGAGGACGCTTCTTCACAGCCTAAACACGTGGTTCAAGGGCCTGGAAAGTCTCTCACTTTTGTAGTAGTGCTGCATAAGGGGTTTAGCAGTTTGAGTAGGGCCAGGCTAAGGCTCAGTTCCAGATTTAAGAGAAGATATAAACAAAGTCACAGTTTGATACCAGAAGAATAGATTGAATAGCCATGTTCTTCTACGCCACGTATTTGAGAGAAATTTGAGGTGTTCCCAATCACTTCCAGTCCTGGTTTTACCTCAAAACAACCTTCACAGGGGTAGCAATCAAGACAAGTTCTTTCTCAGCACATCATGTCTGGCTCCAGTTGAGCAGAGGAAAAAACATTATTTTTAGGATGCTTCCATCATACAGTCAAACATTAGCTGAAAGCTTTTCTTCCTGAAAAAAACCCCACAAACAAATAGCTTTTCCTAGGCCTCTAATTCTATCTTTTTAAAATGTTAGTTTACAGTAATTTTTCCTAATATAGGGCTATAATGGTGGCTGTTCCAATGCCTTCATGTTTCAGTGAATACTGGCTTTGTCTTGTTCCATATTCAGTCTCTCCGGATGATAAGTTTTATTGTGCACATTGACAGAAGTCAGTGTCTGTTTGTTATTTCAGTTTTATATGTTAGCAAGCCTGAGCACAGAGAAATTGTTAGCTCTATTATGATGCAGTTTGTGTTTGAAAAGGAAAAAAGAGAAAGTAAAATGGGCCAAAAAACATCAAAATACATAGCAACAAGCATTAGGGGTTTGACTGCAGCTCAAAGAATGAACTAGATTTGCAACACAAAAGAAATGGGAGGAAGCTTTATAAGGGCATTGAATTTAGAAGAAAACATTTGAAGGAGAAGGAATTAAATGTTCTGAAGAACTTCTGGGACAAAAAGCGAAACGCTGAGTGTGAAGATTTGTCAGATTCAGAGATGTATTCTAATGGGGATTTGTACTGAATGCTCAGGGAAAGGGATCACGAAGAATTTCAACAAGAGCAGTCATGGGTGAGCCAGATGCAAGCTGTCTATAGAGGTATGGCAGGCTACTTGGTGGAGCAGCTCTCCGCAGAGCTGGAACACATGATTATAAGTCTAGCAAAGTAGCTCTGTAGTTTTGAGGTGAGGGAGAATTTATGCAGGCACTGTGAAAAATTGAACAAACACCTAGGACAAACAGGTAAAGCAAGAAACTATTGCAGCTGAATACTACTAAATCCTGTGAAATATACATACATATATATATATAGGAAAAGATTGGACAAGAAGATGCTATATTACAAATACTTCTGTGAACATAACACATCTCTCGTACTCTACATGATATATACATAAACCTCCACTATCATTAGAATAACTCTTTTCTCAGTGCTGTGCAAAGTCCTCGGCTTTCAGTAAAACCTGCACTGACCTCTGAATCAGTGATCCAGAATCTCTTTTCATTTATTTTATTTTTTTCTCTGCAAATGATCTTGGCCTATAGTATATTTCTTAGGATAGTTTTATTAGTTTTCAAACCATGTATATTATATCTTTTTAATAATACCATAATAAAAATCTCTGTGTGCCTGTTATCTTGAGGCAGGGAACACAGGTTCTGTTTCAGATGAAGGCTGATGATGGAGCATGAGGCAGAATCAGCTTTGAAAAGGAGCTAAAGATGGCCAAAGCCCAAAGTCCACGGTATAGAAATGCATTCATTAGTATATTTAATTTTTAGGCTTGCGTTGTGTTGAGTTAATTCTAAAATAGAAGTTGTAGTGCCAGATGCTGGGCTATGGAGAAGGTGCTTTCTTCCCCATTGGCAAGGTGAAGAAAAGGCAACACATGACTCCTGGCAACCCTGACTTGTCACAGTTAGTGAGCTCAATACTACTAGGTAGTAGATAGGTTCACTCCAGGCTACTCTATGGTGGCACTGAGGTGGACTGTTTTCCTGTTTGAAAGAAGGTTACTCACTATCATCTAGGGCACCAAGTAATTTGATGTGAAATTAGGATGTTTGTGGATGCAAGGCACTTTTAAAGCAAGCTAACTGCAGCTATCCCTGCATAGCTTCCTTAGATAGGCAAAAAATAAAATGCTTTCTCTTAATTAATCCTTTTCGCTTTTTGTTTGCAAACTGCAAGGAAACACTTGATAAAATGTCTCAGATTATGCTGAGTTTTGTTGTAGTTTTAAAATAACTTTAACAAGTGCTTTCTCCTAAAATTGGTAATCACTTCTGCAACATAATCTGAAATGAATGAGGAGGGAATAATTATATTCCCTCCAAAACACCCTGAACTTTAAAATGCATTGCCAGCAGAAAAGTCACTGTCTGGAGAAGTAGCAAGCTAATGATGGACAAACGAGGAGTTTGCTAGTGAGAAAGTGACAACGTATGCAAGATGTAGTGTCTGCTGGCATTTAACTGTCTGGGCATCCCCACTGTGCTCCCGTCAGGTTCTGCCTGTAGTTAGGTGGACATGTACCCAAGATCCGGTCAGAAAACTTGGCTGCTTATAGTTACCATGTAAATAGGTGGTCATGTGGAATAAGAATAGAGTGATAAGTAATGTTTCACGTCTGCCTTGGGGAGATGAAACTATTTGATTAACAATAACTTATTGTTAATAACTCATTTAAGATTTATTAACAATATTGGTGAATACAGAAGGCAGCAACCTGTGATTTACACATTTTAAAATGCAGCTATAAGGCTGGGGTCCTGGGAGCTTTTTTTTTTCCCTGCTGTTTTTCCAGGAAAAGAATGCAGAAGCATTGCAAATATGCCACCAATGTTCTTGATATGTATCTATATACCTGATAAAAAACAAAAATATAGCCCTAAGAAGTTATATATCTCTCAGGTTCCAACAGAGTTTTAACAGACTTTGGGATTTGCTATCATAATCCACCCCCCACACTTCTGGTAAAGGAATGGCTGCAGTAGACACAAAAATATCACCTGTCAGTTAGCTATGGCATTCAAAGACCACATTTACTGTTATAAGATCTATTCTGTAAAAAATCTCTCCATTTACTTCAGTCACTAAGGTATAAAAGATATGAATATTACTTATGCTTCAGTTGAATCACATTTGGCAATTAAAATTCTGCCATGTAACAAAGCCAAGCTATCAAAAATCAGATTTATGAGGGAGAAATAAACAGAAGGCAAGAAAACAGCATTGCTCACAAGATTTATAAATACTATGCATCCAGTAAAGTATGTTATAAAATAAAATGATCGAACAGCAACAAAAAACAACTGAAGTGTGTCAGTTTTACACATATCTTTCTTCTCCTAGAACCTGTAGTTAGATTTTTGCTACATATTTTAACCTCAATGCTCTCTCTTGTTGAGCCACTCAGTGAGGAAATATTTCAGAGAGCTTTGCACTGGCTCTCAGGAAAAGAGATTGAAGAATAGGAGAATTTTCCTGAACCATCATCACCTTTTATTCAAAAAATATCTATGGTGGCTACTACATTTTTCCCAGAGATAAATTCAAACTATCTGAAAAGATAGATTACAGGTGTGGAGCTGTTTATTCAATGATTTTTTAAAGTGTGATGTCCTCTGCTCCTGTACAGGGACTAAAGCACCTACAAAATCATGCAATGAAGATTGATTTAGATGTACAAGCAACAGAATGGCACAGAACTGTAGCAGCCAGAGCAAATGGCAAGTCACATTGCATATTTATGATAATGCATCGCTAGAAAATTAATTTCGCTAGGTTGGTGCAGGGCTCAGCATTGAGAGCTGTCAGACACCGCTGCTCTAACAGGGCCTCACAGGGCCTGTTTTAGTAAGAAGTCTGGGAAATTTTGTCTTGCTGGCCACCTCACTCAAACTCGATGTCCTCAGACTCGTATCCGACATATATTGCTGAGGGGAGGTTATTGACTGAGCTACCTGCCCTGGTTCTGCAGAAAGATGGTAACACCTCCCTTTGGCTCCCCATTTTTGAGGCAGTGAGAAAAGTGAAAAAATGGAGCAATCCAGAAATTTTTCTTCCTTTAACCTACCAATAGCGGTGGGTGGGTATCCTACATCATATAATGCATCCACTGAGATTGTTTTGGCAACAGTTACCAGCAAGGTTTGCTTGCTGCTCATTCCAGTTCCAAATTTTAAAAATCCAGTGCTATGTCAGGGCATCCCACATCTTCCGGTGTCTGAAGATGCCAAATAACTGTCGACTTAGAAAATTGCCCAAAGAGGATATATTTGAATCCCTGCATTTTGCTGGGCTTAAGCCAAACTACACTCCAGCTCACTGAATGGCCTTGCTACCGTAACGGTTATAGCATGCCAGCTATTTCCATGTTCCCGGTATTAACCCCTGTTTTCGCTCTCATGTCCCTCAATAGGAAAATGCATCTCCAGCAGTCACTCTCTAAATGTCATGTAACCAACAGATTACTAGAAGATCACATGCTGAGGTTATCTGTAAAAGTTTTCCTCAACAGCAACTAGAGAATCGTTTCATTTATTATCAAACTATATTGAAAAATAATCAATCCAAACCCCACACCTGATTTCATCAGTTCATTGTGAAATTTCTAACCTGGGTCATTTATCTATTAGTTACTCTGCACATACGGAGTTCAAGATTCATTCTGTTTTATTAAAAAGAAAGTTTTGCTAGAGGTCAAAAATAGCCTTCTATCAATCTATACATAAAATATTAATTTGACTGAGTATGTTAGCACTGACCAATAGCAGTAATTGTATTATAAGTGGTAATTAGTAATATTACTGACAAATTGTATTTCATACTGCCTTCATCTAAAGTGATATAAGAATATGATTGTGACCAGCCCAAAGATCCTCTTCTAACTCATGAAAAGCAAGAATAGTTCTACATAGCCCATTTTTGTGTGTATTTCACAATGAGAGAGTCATTCTGAATGTATGTTTGATATTTTGATAGAGGCACAATCCTATTTTGAAAAGAGATTTGTATAGAGCTGTATGTTTTTGTATGGGATCTCTCTGAAAAAAATCATTATCTGTTAAAATAATAGCAATACGTTCTCAGTGATGCTCACACAATATTGCAAGCATAAAACGATCAAAGCCTTCCAATTTCTCTTTCAGCAGTTCTAGTAGAAGGAGATTGTTATGTACTAATCAAGTGCAGCAAGGTTTTTAAAGATCTGATGAAATTAAGAGTTCATCTGAAAAAAAATCCCAAAGTTCCTTGTTTACTACATTGCTGCTGATCACTTTTTAAAATAAAAGTTTTGTATTGCCATGTAGCACCCATTACGGTCTTTAATCCTCAGAATAGTGTCACCATCGTATGTCAAGCTTTTCCTATGAACCTATTCTCAATAGAATTTGTTTCACTCATTCAGTTTTAAGAAACTAATATCCCAAGCTTCTGATGAGATGGTATTTTTCTGCCAGGTAGAAGTTCAAAGAGAAGCTTGAATATTTGGTAAGCCTTAATAAGTTGGAATACTGATGCTGTGTTGTTCATCCCAGATTTCTTTCACTTCTTTTGTTATAGATCTCTTTCATTGTATGGGAAGAATGAAACAGATGTGTCTGAGGATTCATGTCAGAGAGTGTGTATCACCAAACACTCTTCAAGCACCTCAAGAAATCCGAAGAGCCACAAATTAATTTATTATCACACAGGAAGAAGTGCAATATTTCTTCAAAAGGATAAAAAAAAAAGCAGAAAAATTAAATCCCACATGAAAAGGGGAAGATTATGGTGACATTTAATTTTTTCAAAGAAAATTCCAAAGGAAAAAAAGAACAGATTACTTTGAGAACTTCATTCGAATGAGTTGGAAATATCACATACATAGCCAGCAAAAAGCTGGATTAATAGCTGCTGCAGCTGTCCTGAAGTACTCAATGTAAGTGCTATAGCCTCATCTTTAGCATCCTGCATGCATGTGAGTGGGGGCTAAGGAATCAGCATTCGGAAGCTGCTGCATCCAAACCAAAATACTGCGCAACAGAGTGTATACTGTGCTTTGCATATGGATAATGAGAGATAAATGTCATTTGTCCGTGTGTGGCATAGCTGGATTGTACCTGTTGCAATCAGACAAAGAAAACTGAGGTAAATAAGGGAAGATGGGCAAAGCCCATGTTGCAAAAACTAATATCAGTTCCCTGGATTAGAACCTCTGGTTTAATGAGTAGGAACAGGTAGGATGAATTAACACAGAGGGTATGATGTTGCTTTCAAACATCCTGAGATATGCAAGACTACTGATCTGCGTCCACTGTGAGTAATGTTTATTCATCCTTATGGTGTTGCTTTTTGGTATTTTGGACTTTCAGATGGACCTGGGCACAGAAGCTGTTACAGAGTTGACCTTACTGGTAGGAAAACCCACCATCATTTCAGCTGCGGGAAATGTAGGAAACACGATGACCTGCTCTTTGGAGCACGTTACAGAAGTCTGTGAATGAATTCTTCCAGAATTGTTGACAGTTCTTCATAAAAGAAATAATGCAAGCATGAGAACAAAAGAAATTATAATCAGAGCTGTAAGTGACACCGCAAAGATGGGTTTCTTTTGACGATCAGAGTTGTCTGGCAGCGTGGTATGAGATAAAAGTATCTGCATGACTCAAAAGAATTTCAGGATTCTGCAAATCTACAATTTACTTCTCTTGGCAGTTTAGGAGGAAGACACTGGAAAATAACAACGTGTGTTAAATAATACCTTTTTAAATCTGATTTTTTTTTATGATGATGATCTATATTCTGCTTTTAGTTTCTTTGGTAGAAAACCTAGAGTAAATCTATTGATTCTGAAGTGATTCCTGTGAGTTTGTCTTGATGTAAAATGAGAGTTGAATTTTATTCTCTGTCTTCAGGCACAGGACTGTGTTTTCATGCTGTTAGCTTCCATCTCCATAAAACTCCATGAAACCTACACTGAGTGCCTTGAAGCTTTGTGAAATGGTTAACTATACAAAAAATAATTTTTAAAAAGGTGATAAATATAAGCATGAGAGAATGTTTTTCTTTTCTTTATGTTTCTAGATGCATTTTAGAGACGAAAGAAATTTCATTCCACCAGGAGGGGAATTGCTTTGTGGCTAAAATGACGTTAGATGGTCTCCTATGAATTCTTTCAAAGCATTGAACAACAACAGGAAAAAATAGAGCACACAAATACTCCTATATAAGTAGATTTGAAAAATAAAACATTATTTTATGGTATATACTTCAGAAATTTTGAAGTCAGAAGGAACTGTCAAATCTCCCACCTAGTAAGAAGCCATAGATCCTTCTTGAATTAATTCCTGTTTAATTAAAACTTAATAACAACAGTAGCAGTCTTGATTCGAGGTATTAAGAATTTTGGAGAATTGCCTGCCTTATTTGGTAAGTGATTTTAAAGGCAATTACCCTTATTGACAGACACCTGCACTTGATTTCTGCCTTGAACTGGTCCAGCTTCAACTTCCAGCTACTGGATTTTGTCTGCTGTGTTGGAAAGACTTTTACTATTGAACAGAAGCCCCAAGGCACTTGCAGGCTGGGAACAAGTCGCGCATTACCCGTTATAAACATAGGTGCTTTTTTCTATAAAGGGATGAAAAGACTCCACCTGTTCAGCTTATCAAAGCACAGGCTAAGAAATTACTTGGAATAATATTTGAACCTAATGTCATTACCTGAAAGGGAAAAAGACTTATTTAAGCGAGCTGAAGAATGAGATAGGTGTATAGGAAAAATACAATCCTGTATTTTTTTCTGATATTGGTAACACGTGCAGGTCCAGATGAGTTATTCACGGTTATGTATTGCACCATGCTTTTTTTTTCCCTCCACGTATTACAGAAACAAAGTTATATATACGGAGAAGTTGTTAAATATATTCTAGGGATCGCTGTAGCCCAGGAAAAGCAGAGTACTCTTCTTGGTATCTTGTTTTGGCCTATATGCCAATATCTTGTTTTGGCTCATATGCAAGTTCTGAGCCCTTAGAAACAAGAACTATGCACACCTGATGCTCCCAGGCCCTGGGGGCTACCATAAAATAAAAAATAGATAACTGTGTTAGGACAGGTTGCTGTCTGTGTTACACTAATAAATATGTAAACTGATAAATAAAAATGATTGTGCAAAAAACCTTCGCAATAGCTATATTTACTAGAAAACAGAGCAGGGAGCAGAATTTCATAGCTTTTTCTAAAAATAAGGATTAATAATTTCCAGGATAGTAAAATAGAAAAAAAAAAAAAGCCAGGGCACATAAGCCATCATACAAATATAACTACCACAGTAATGACAATCCTGTGCAAACTAGCTGAAAATAGAAAATGCAGAGGGCAGAATTCAAACCCTGCATTTTATTTTTGTGGAGAACATAGAAGAAAAGCTGAATGACCCATCACACAAGCCTACATGATCTGCATACAAAATTTTCTATGACTGTTAAGCACACAATATAAGCAGAGGCTCATATTTTTTTTTCCAGAACATCCCTGTACACAAAATACGCTTAATACCTGGTGAGGTAGTCGGGTGTCTCTGAAGATGCTCATACTTAAGTTTCTTGCAAGGCTAGTACTGGTAAGGGAAAAATCAGGACTAATATCATATTAAGTGAGGTATTTTATTTAATGTTCAGCTGAGGTGACAAACTGATTAGTGATGTAGAACCACAACCGGAGCTTTAGGCTATGTTATTAAGCAAATTTTGTCCCAGATAAAAGCTGCCATAGGACCGATATAAGAAAGGCGCCGTGGAGAATAGTAACCCCAAGAGCAACAAGAGTGAGTACAAACAGCTGTAACAAACACTGAAAGTAGTGCTCCAGCTACTAGTTCTAGGTTGATTGCCTTATACGGAATAAATAGAAAAATTTGAATTCTGTTTTGAAGATCTGTAGGAACAACATTGTATAGAAGTATGGTAAATAATGAAAATTAGCTTCTGTTAAAGTGTCTCAATATGAATATGATAGCTCATATACATTTTAAATAGCTCTTAGGAAAAGCTGTTACCATAAGTAAAATAGTGTGATGTAAAAAGCTTCCTCTCGCATACCCACAACATTGATGTATTCAAACCATCTGACTGTACTTTTAGTACCATGCAACTGTTTTCCCACACCAGTTGAGTGAAAAAAGCAGTGGAGATTAATACACATCCTTCCACACTGGTATGAATACCAGAGCCTCTGGAGACTTATATGAACCCCTTACTATTAGCAGGGGCTACCCTTATATAATTTCCATTTTGACAAGAGAACAGACTCGGGAACATTTCTAACTTGAACGGCTGTTAGCTACGATGGGACGAGATGCGTAAGTGGCCTTCCAAAGCACCTAGGTCCCATGGCTGGGTGTCAGACAAAACGCACTAGTTCTCTGCTTTATACCTCGCACTGCTTTTACACTCAGAAGTGAGCCTCTCTCCTAATTAAACAAATGCAGCTGGAAACCCTGGGGCAGGCTGTGGTGGCAGTCGAGGGAAAGACCAGTTAGGGAACACAGTGCCTGGGTAACAGTGCTCATTTTTCTTAATGTAAATATTTTTTTCTCTTTGTTTTCCCCATATTCCCTTATCCTAAGATATTCTACTGAAAAAATCTTCCTGACATGACTGAATAGCCTAGTCTAAAATAGGAAGGTAGGATTTATATATATATATATAAAAAAAACACTTTTACTTTTCTTCTTTCCTGTTTCTTTCCATTAATGGATTAGAGATGCACTTTTATAACTCTAAAGAGCTAATAACAATGATTTTGTAATAGTGGACTTCTAGTAGTATCTATGTCGCAAATTTATTAGGCTTTATTCAAGCATTTACTGAATGAATGGCATGCTTGAATAAAGAGCAGGAGAGACTATGTGCATAAATATATGACACAATCATCAATGTAATAAAAGAGTTAGCTTTTCCTTCTGAGTAAATTTATAAAATATTCTCACTTCTCACACATTACTTAGTTGTTTGTGGGCTGTTCTTGACTGAGTAAATACATGCAAATGAAAAAGCTGCTTTATTCTGACTGAATAACAACTCGCACTAAACTACAAAAGCGAGCTGCTGTAGAGGAAACTAATTAAATCAAAGAGAACTGTGTGCTCAAACCTGGAATTTTTTGGAACTGCTCTAGGGGAAAAAATAAGAAAGAAAAAAAAAAATCCAATTTCACACCATATCCAGAAAGCTGTATGGGAGCAGACACAGTCCTAGTGAGAGCACAGCCCATCTGCTGTAAGACATTAGATACCAGGTAGATACTCAGATATTATTAAATGAATTTTTTTTGTGTGTGTCTCCTGAAGTTCTTACAGCTGCTTGATTGGAAGATATTTTGTGCATGTTTGTGGCCAAATAAAAGACAAAATATACACATATGCATATAAATACATACATACAGGCAAATGTATATATTTGTATGTGGTTATGGGTATCAGATGCTGTGATATCCCAAACCAAAATGAATGCATGAAAAGACGTGGAAGGGAAGCAAAAGCATCTAAAAGCTTAAATCAGAGATAAATATCGGGAAAGTTCCACAGCATTAAAGAAATATTCTGCCGGTTGTGTCTGCTCCCGCTTAATCAATCTCCTTTTTTGTTTGCAAATATTCAGTTCTTATCAAAAAGACATTTCAGCCAGTAAAATGGCTGAAGTAGACAGTGAATCACCCACGGAAAAGATAAACTTTGCCTCTGAAATACTCTGCTGAGCTTCTGCAAAGACTTACACTATAGGTGGGAGGCTTGGTAGCTCTAACTGCATGAGCAGTGAAGATCAGAACACGGTTTCTGATCTTTCCTTTAAAAAAAGTACTGATTGGAGAGATTTGTACCCAGAAACTGCAGTGATTCCGTGTTTTTTCAACCCGCATCTGAAGGGCTGCTCTCATGTGGACTAACGCCATGCGTATGGGTTCCTTCGATAGAGTTATATGGCCTATGTTACATTATTAATAATCGTTAATAATAGATTATTGACAGATGACTAGTTCCATCACATCATGATCACCACTCATCCATTTCTAGAAAATTAATATTCACGAGGGTCGGGTGTTACCTTTAATAGGATGGCTATTTAAAACCTCATCCGTGTGTCCTAAAAAACAAAAAAAAACAAAAACTAAAATATTGCTGCTTCCAATGCAAGCCTGTAGGGTAATCATCTCTCTTCCCTTCACACTGTAGTTTGGCTGCTATTTAAAGAAAGTCCCTTGGTTTCTAACAGGTCCCCACTGTCAGCATCACATAAACAACATAACTCAGTGGGCTGGTGCATTATGGCCAGCGTAATGAGGAAAGACTGTGATTTGTAGGACCTGGAGAACGAATGAGTGTGCTGCTTTGCCAGTGCTACCTGTGGAGTGAAGCATAGACAAGGGACGGTACAAAAAGAGCTTGAATTATTGCCAGGGCTCAGCATTTAAGAAGTTTTCTCTAAATCCAGAAGGAGAATGCACTAGTTAAAAAAAAGCATGTTATGTTGACCTTAGAGGTCGTCAAAGATTTCTGCACAACGCCAGGCTAAAACCGAGCCAGGGAACTCTGTGGAATTTGCGATCCAACGTATTGACTGCTCTTCAATTTCTTAAGAGTAAAGGGGCGATAGTAACTAGAACTCAATACTTACTCAGAACAAAAAGATCCCTGCAAAATCTGCACATAACTTCACCTTGAGCACAGAAATCACTTTCCACTGCTTTGAGCTTTCAGTTTCACTATTTGGGGTGTTAGCTTATGCTTTTTTGTTTTTTGAGTGATCTCAAAAGCAAGTGTGAAAATCAAGTTTCAATTTCTGATGCTAGACAAGTAAGAAATGTCTCACAAGAATTTCAAATTATTCTTTTTCGTTAAAAGAGCACACTACACACCTGGTAATATTTTGTCATTATCACTTCACACTAAGCCTTTATGCTTTTGTTTAATGCACCATCCCAATTTTCAAAATTTAAATATTTTTGGTAAATAATTGTGCATAGAAACAGCACACTCAACAGAGCTCTACTGAAGACCCTGCATGATACTCAAATGCTGTTTTATGAAAATTAGCTCTGAAGGAATCATGTATATAGAATACATTTTCAAAAGAGTATTAATAGTTTTGGAATAGATCAGTTTTCTTAATTTATTAAAATTTCTCCCATTGCTGCCATAAATTTATGTAGATGGGTTAATCAATCATTTTTTGTTTCCTGGGCACCGAACATTGTGAATATGAAGAAAAATCTATCATGTTCTGCACTTCTGTGATTCACTTTTTCTCTTTCAAACATTAACATTTTTTGTTTAGACTAAGTGTTGTAAACAGAAATAAAGTGCAGCAGAAGAGACAGACATTTAGGATGCACTTGTGAGGAAAACGATACACTTTATACGCAGGGGAAAAAAAAAAAGGTGCCAGATATAAAGACTACATAGAAATGAGAAAAATATCAGTACCAATTCTACATGGAAATTTCGCTATGTAGCCTTATTTTCAGAAGAATATAATTTATATGGATTTTTCTAGAGGGGCCATTGCACAGGGTCAGAAAGCAGTTAAGTTCAAAAGATCATCCTGGAGAAAAGGCTATAAGTTACCTGATGCTATTCAGTCTCCTGAGAAACTCACTGGTTGTGAGAAACTATTTGTTTTCCATACTCCATTTACTGATACAAGGTATTCCAAACTTTTCCCTTGTCAAACCAAAGTCTTTTTGCTTGAAAAATAGGGAATTGTAATTGCAGAGAAAGATACCTGAAAAACAAATTCAGAGAGGAGCTCTAAGTATCCAAAACATTGCAATTGGAAATATGGCTAAAATATTAGAACAGTGAAAAAAAAATTTTAAGTGTGTGCATTAGATACTTAGTCAGGTCTAATGATAAGCATCTCTAATCTTGAAGTGGAAAACTAATGGAGAAAATAAAATATACACAATAATTGCATTAAAAATTAATGCAACCTTAATAGAGTCCTTAAAAAGTCGTAAACAAAGGACACAGTGGATGGATCTGGAGCTTGAACTGAAGTGTCGTAACGAGGTTTAACGCACTTGGTGCCTTGGGTTTTTGCTGTTCGAGGCGGGAGTCGGGGCTTCCCGGTCGCTGAGGCTGCCGGGCGCTTCCTCGAGGAGGCGCGCCGCCGTCCCCGAAGCGCCCGCCGCCGTCCCCGAAACGCCCGCTCGCAACCCAAGCAAGCACGACCGCGCCTCAACGCCGCTTCCCGGGCCGCGGCCTCGAGCCAAACCGTGGCTTTAGATGCAAAACGCGTGCTGCTTTTTTCCCTGCCTCCTTGCAGCGCCTCAGCGGTTCTCGGGAAAATCAATTCACCTACAGGAATAAAACCTGCCTGGGAGCGACCTCGCTCTGAATGTTCTGCAGTTTAATACCTCCAAATTGCTCCTGGCTTCTGCACTTGGAGTAATTTAAACCTACAGACGGTGCAGTTGAGCAAAGTGGGGGGAACACGCAAACTTAATATATTTTCCAAGCTATCTGCTCTCCACATTCTCTTGTCGTATAGTAGGAAGCAAGTTTGACTCATAATATTTTTGATTGCTCGAGCCAAAATAAGGTTATGGATTAGAGTGATATTTCAGTCTTCCAGCGTATTCCAGCCAAATGATGATTGGATTTAACATCTATGGCATTTGTGAGCTCTGAGTCAGTTGTTTTGCAACCAGGCTCTTCATCTTTAAAAAAAAAAAAAATCCATTTCCCCTGCACAGACTCAGATGACATTACTCCATTTGATGCCTATTGCAATTCATATTCAATTTTTCATTACTAATTATTGTCAAGAGCAGCAGCAGCATCTTCATCATTGTAACAGCTTGGGACCCTCATCCGCTGTGTATCCTCTGTGCGGGGCATTGTGAAAACCCAGAATTTAAAAAAAAACAACGCTATTTCACATAACTAATTTTCTAAATATACAATATAATAAACAAGGAGGAGATGGAGTGATAGAGTTAGGGGGGAAAAAAGAAACAAAAAAAATGGCCATGTGTAACAGCCCCAGCCTCGGTTTGCTCAGCAGCTCTGCCAAGCTTTCTGGGCAGCGACTTTTGACAGGGGAACGGAAGGAGAACAAAGAAGCAACTTCTCATACAGTTTTGCCTTCTGTGCCTGTTCCCTGCACGCACCAGCCTCTTCCTGCACATGAAGCGGAAGAAAAAGAGAAAGTTCTTGTCTGAGAGAAAAAAATCACCTTTCACTGCCTAATGTCTGTCACGGAGAAAAGAAAAATGAATGTCTTTGAATCGCACCAGGGAAGACTCCGGGTAGGTACTAGAGGAAAGCTGCTGAGCGGTGAGGGCAACGTCTCCCCAGAGCGCCCACTGGTGAAGCTCTTCAGCACGTCAGAGGCATCTGCTCGGCAGGACAGAAGACGCTGCTGTCTGGTGGGGAGGAAGGGACTAGATGCTCTTTTCAAGTCCCTTTCTGGGCTATGATCTGTAGTATTCAAATATCCCAATCAGAAGCCCGGTAGATCTACTATTTGATTAAACAACTTTGATACAACATCAAGGCTTCATTTGAAGAAAAAAGGGAACGAAGAATCCCTTTAAAAATTGGTCCTATCTACCTCCTCTGTTCAAACCGTCTGCTTTGCTTCTCGTTTGAATTGCTCTGGCTTTAACATGTAACCTTTGGTTCTTCCTGTTTGGTCCATGAACCAGCTTTATTTGTCATTTTGAGAGATGCATGGTTTAATACTTAAGGTTAGATACACATACACATCAGAACTAATACTGTTTTTCTTAATACAGGTACTCGTTGGTACCGCATTATTTTTATAATATCAAATATTAAAATATTCCTAGTTTGTAAAAGTCCAGTTTGGGCATTATATCCCTGGAATATTTTTGAGCAAATTCAACTAGCACAGAGGACTGAGAAGAAATAGTAACAGTTCACAGCAAGAAAGATTTTGCCCTATAACTTAAAATGTACCCAAAATGCATTTGGTATGAACAGCTTTTGCAGAGACAAAGACATAATGAGCTAATTTCAGGGGAAAACTCAAGGAAAAGAATACCCAAGGAGCCCCTGAATAACAGGAGAAGCAGGGCTGCCCACGACAGCAATGCAAGTAAGGTCGCAAGCTGCTGTGAGAGCAGCAGTTATTCTGCTAACTGAAAAGAACAGACTCCAGTTTTGCACCAATTTGAGTTTGGGAAATAACACACACTGTAATAGCCTTATATCACTGCTTTTAATAATGATGCAGTCTCATATATCCAAGGGCATAGGCCATCTGCCCTTAATATAAAGCAGAATTTTCAAATAGAGGATAAATGGGGAATGGCTGAGAAACTTGCATGGCTATGAGTTTCTGTGGCTGAACTTAGGCCCAAGAAACAGAAGAAAACCTGCTGAGAATTTCAAAGATGTCTTCCAAAGGAGAAGGGGGAAAAGGACAAGGCAATCTTGGATCAAAAGAAAAAATATATATATTTTTTTAATTTTGGAAAGGAATTCTAATTCCACTCTCCTCTTAATATATCAGGGCATCAGGGTTAAGTTAGTCTCCATTTTTTCTTTCACCTCCCCGATAGTGATGAAAAATAACATGCATAATTCAGACATACAACCAAGGAAATAAGCATAGTACATCCAAACAAGGGATTACTCTTTTTGTTCGGCTTACTGAGCTTAGTCATCGGCTACAGATCACTGCTACAATATAAATCAGAGTAAAAAAAAACTCTTGATAAGAAGTTTCTTGTGTTCTCACTCACTGTTAATTTCATCACTTGGGCTACTGGACTTTTGGGTATATTATAGCGGCAGGACGTGAAGGCTTTTTAATGTTTTCAGCTCTTTTAATGGATTGTATGACGACTTAAAGAAGCTCTATGCTTAAATTTGGAAGCTACTTGTAAAATAGTGCATTCCAATCAGTATAAGGAGAGTATAAGAGAATAACACTGATGAAGAACTGTAGTGAACTGTGCTATTTGCTTATAGACCAATTTTCCAATGTCTTCCTGCTTCTTTCTAAAACTAAATTCTATTTCAAAATTCAGATTCTAAAGAAAATTCTAAATTCTAAAATAAAAATAATTTTAAGACAAAAAATGGGTTGAGAGCAGAGTTCATGGTGATGACCATATGGTATATATACCTATGGATGATCTTTTAACCTGATTCCCAAGTTTACCATCAATTACAAAGCTGAGTAGTTAGTATGTTACTTTCAACTAAAGTCAAATATCAGCAAAAAACTTCTTGGTAAAAATAAGGATTGTTATTAGAGATGAATAAACAGTGAATTTCTGTTCCAAGTTTTTTTTGTTTCAAGTTGTTCCTAAGCTAATTTTGATTCACTTATACTGATTCCTCTCTAGTCATTTTCCACAAATCTTCAAATCCTCAAATACTGCTCAATTTTATTAAGTTCTGCAAAGAGTAACAACATAAGCATGGTTTGGTTTGCAATTTCCAAGTGATATTTTGTTCTATGACAAAAATAGCACATTAGTTTTCCGAAACAAAAATATCTTTACATTTCATTTTAATTTTCCTCTCAGAAAGGAAAGGGGTAAAAATTTAAAAAAGGTGTAAAAAATAAGTGTAAAAATGCATACTGAGATGTAATTGCAAAATCTAGGTTTGTCATAAGGACAGGCTGTTCCTAAATGAAAGGACATCAACCAATGAACAAAAGTTAGTTATCCTTCTTCAGGAGCCAAGAAGAGTGTTCAAATATTTACCAAATGCAAATGATTTCCATGGCTGCAGCCATAAGATTTGCAAATCTAAATTTGTCTCAATCTATATGTTTTGATTTCACCTCTGCAGCAAACTGGAAGAGAGATTTTTCTCTGTGAAATGAATTTTCATCAAAAAGCTGGAATTCAGGATTTATTCTCTTTTTTGTTCTGCCAAGCAAAATAGTAGTAGTAAAAGCTCAGAAACTCCTGGTGATTTTTTTTTTTTTTTGATAAATATATCTCCTGTTAATTGAATTACCTTTCTGCACCCAGAATCATTTTGGCAGACCCTTCCCAACACCTCGTCTTATCCTTGGTTCTAACAATATGAGTTGTCCAAGCTGAATGATGTAATTCCTGATACAACTCAACACAGCTTTGATCTTGGTTGGTATCTCCATGGCAAAGGAAGTTTTAAAGAATAATACTTTGCAGATCTTACGAAACTATGGAAATTATAGTGGCCCTTGCATAAAACCTTCCTGGCAGTAGTTGAAAAGTCCAGTGATCCCAAGACCATCTGGTATCAAAAGCTGTCTCTGTAATGAACGGAGCTGCCTTAGTTCAACGGGGAGTGAAATCAGTGCCTGGATACTTGGAGAAAGCCTCCGATGGTGGCAAATCCTCTATTGCCACATTATTCATTGCTCCTCTCGCAGCTGCTTCATTCACGCCATGGAAAACCTCCTCTCCAGATGGCGAGGGGAGCGTACGAGGGACTGGCGCCAAATCAGATCCCGTTGCGGGAAATCCAGGGCTGAAGAAAGCGTCAAAGAGAAATCTGACTTTTCCGAATATATGGGGCACCCTTGTGAAGGTCGCAGAGAGTGATGATTATTTCAGGGAGAGAGCTGCTGTTCCCGGCTGGAGCACAGAAACAGCAGTGAAGGGTTACAGCACCTAATTTTCTCTTTGCTCTTGCTCTTCACAGTTTGCATAACTACTTACTCCCACTAGGTTATGTGAACTGGAGCTGACGCAGATGAAAATTATCTTGTGTTTCTTCAGCATCAGCTGGTCTGCAGGGACAAAACCTTTCGCCCTCACTAGAGGTAATGGGACGCATCCTGCACTAACCTGTATCTTGAGCATTTCCATCGGTGTCAACAAGACCGAAAAAAGGTGTGTGTCTGGGAAGAAAGCAATGTGCTATGTCCTATTAAGCAAAACTCTTGGGGAGATTTTTCCGCCAGCCATAGCGCATACAGCTGGGGAGGCCGTTCATTAACAGTATTTCTTTCAGGATCCCTCTGAACTCAGGATGTCTTTTCTTTTTAGAGTGCTGAAAAAACAAGTGCGCTATTATTGCAGTTGTTCACGCTGTCCTTTATTGGCGTGAATGCAGATTATTTGGGCAACAGCGGTAAATGATGTGCTGTAAATCAATCAGGCCAAATTGGCAGGGTTTATTAACTAAAGACAACAGCGTTTTTCAGCTGAAAATAAACGCGCGCAATGTGGTAGCTATTGTTGTTGTCTGCATGGGGAGAGCCTTTTCCTGGCTTCGATGCACGAGGATGAACAGGGAGGGCATTTAATTGTGTGTTGCCTTTTACAGAACACACGCTTTAAAACAACAAACATTTCTTCTGGTGAAACAAGTGACAGATTCTGTAATTATTTTTTCATGTACCGCCGAATGCGCTAATAAGCAAGTCTTTATTTTCTCCACCAAAATATGCATCTAACGAAAATCCAGGCCTCTAGACCTCAGGCCATGATGTTCCTTAATTCACCCCCCAGAATCCCAGGTTTTGTGGATTAGCCTGATGCTCTATTTCACTAACTTTTGACACCAGGAGATGCAGAGGGACTTGCTGCGAGACCGGGACTGTACTTCCAATCCTCTCACCTTACAAAATGAAAGTACCTAACTAACTGAAAAATAATTTGTCAGCAACTGGATCCACTTGTCACTTAACTGAAGCAGCCAGTGGTTTTTCTGTTCTTCTGGTATCCTCTGGGTATACAGCTTGCTTGAAATAACTTGGATATAGAGCTTGCTTGACAAAACATAGCAAAAGGTTTGTGTAGCAGCTGAGAACATATTAATTAAGTATTTTTGGAATATTGAGGACAAAAGTAAATACAGAAAAAATCATTTTTTAGAGATATCTATCAGAATAGTTAACCTGCATTATTATTGAGGTCCAGCGTGCACTAAGAGTGATTTACCAGTATATCAGTACAGCCATCTCAGCTTAATTATGTACTGATCAAGTACAGTGGTCACTGATTCTCCTACCAGGAAAAAAAAAAAAAAAAAAAAAAGAGAGAGAGAGAGAGAGAGAGAGAAGAGAGAATTATCTTTTTAGCTTAACGATATCCCCAAATATAAGAAGTGATGCCATCAAAAACACTTTATTTGGTAATATATGTATCTACTGCTAAATGTCAACAAAACTGTTTTTTCCCACTTTGTTCAATGATGTAGCTGTTCTGGCAAAACATTTAGGCACAGGACAAATTAATATAACTGTTGTGACCAGAATTGTGAGGAAACTGCAATGTTTGCAATGTACAGAGCCGACATCTCTGTGGCCAGTTTTCCTGCAGGATTTAGTAAGTTAACTTTAGAGGGTAACTTATACAAAAGGTTTGACTAATTGCATATACTATCCTTAAATAAATATATAGATTTTTCATAAATAAATGGAAAAACTCTCGTTATACCACACTAACCCCAAGATAAATAGTTACTTAGGAGTCTTAATGTACTACCTCATTCAGGGACTGCTCTATAAAACCTGTTTTAATTTTCCCCTGTAGCTCAACTTGATAGCAATTCATTCTAAGCAATCTTTTCCAATCCATTTTCTGTCCTAAGCAACAAGTTTGTGTAACAGTGGATTTGTTCCTTATGTCATTCAGACTCTTAAAAATGTCAATCTGCTAATGTTCTTTTTTTTGTCATTAGGTTCTTTTTTTCTCTATAGTTACTAATTACCAAAAATACTTCTTTCAGGCAGCTCAGTACCTATGTAAGTGCTCCTTCTTTTCTTCTTTTGAACCATAAGGAATGAGTGATTAGAAACACACATTAATTATCCTTGTAAGGATGAAGGGACAGAACCATACATAGATTTTACAATAGAGGATGGAATTATAGTAAGAATTATCATCCATCCTTCTATTTAAAACTGTTGTCTAATACTACACTGAATAAAAATAGAAGAGTCAGTCAAAGTGAAGCTTTAGATTCCTTTGTTAAAATTTCTTCCCTCTTTTTTTATGCAGTCATCTTAAAAGTATTGATACCTAGGGCCTCAAATAATGCCTGAAGTTTAGAAAGCATCGACTCACCCCATTCGGCTTCAAGGAAAAGATCCCGCCATACGCGCCGATACGGATACGCAAGGGAGATAAAGCTGCTACGCAACTCTGAAACCGAGATTCCAACAATAACTGTTTCTTTCCTCCCAACAAAGAATAATCGTGACAGGAAAAGACTTCAAGGCCAAAACAACGCAAGAGTCAAGAAATATGTTTTCAGTCTCTCCTTCCTCAAGATTAACAAGTTTCTTAGCTACTTGTCAAGAACTGACCCTGCAAAAATGAATACATAGAAAACCTACCTAATAAATGTCACTCCCTCACTCAAAAACCTATAACATGTAACTGAAAATGAACAGCACCTCACAAAAAATATAGTACATCAGTCCCCACCGGTTCATAGGAGATAACTTCAAATAGATGACTATCTTTGAGATATCGAAGGCAGTTTTGCAAGATGAGCACTATCAGTAAACTAAGGATATTGCGATTTCATTTCCATTTAGGCAAACACATACTACAGGAACAGTAACCTGCAGTTTTTCCTCCACTGATAGATGTCCAGCTCCCTAAACTGTCCATGAGATATTTTTCCCCCATTAAAAACTAACCATAACTCTGCAGAAAACGTAATTACTACACCCTCCGATGTAACGGAGGGAGCAAAGCCCAACGCAGTGCCGGACTCATTCCCACACTGTAATTTCCAGCTGGAAAGCAGGAAGAGGCAAACTGAAACGAAAACCTGCAAAGCAGCCTGCCAAGCAGTGCACCCTTAGTTCATACTCCAAACCCTCCCTCGTAAGGAACTAAGGTAAACTCGTCTGAAGGTGCACACACGCAAACGAGCTCAAGCGTCGCAGTCGAGGGCAGCTGCCCCCAGCCGGCGGGAAGCTGCCGACAGGATCGCTGCCTCACCTATGGCCTCTCTGGGACGCTTCTCCCCCTCCCCGGCTGCCGGTCTTCCTCTTGGCTTTTTCTGGGGGCCAATATCCACGATTTTTATAGCTTCGCAGTCTCCCCACGGCAAGCTGCTGGCAGCACTAAGCGAAGCCCCACGGCCAGAAGCGACCGGCCGCGGCCCGCAGCAGCTCCCGGCGGCGGAGCGCGGGCGTTTGCGGATCCCGCTCCACCAAGGTACTCTGTTTTTCCAGCACAGCTCTCACAAACACGCCTGCGGCCGGTGTTTCTCTTCAGCCCCAGCTGACATAGCAGAAATTTTCCTGCTGAGCGCGTTTTCTTCCTTGTCCCCTCCAGACCTCGCTTCCAGATGTCCGCTGTGTGACCCCGCTGGGGTCCCACACAGTCTGTGCTCACCGTCTCGCTACCGTTCAGCATCAGCATAATCCCGTTTCACTGAAAACCCACCTTTGGAATAACAACTAGCCTGTTTTCCTCTTCGTTTAGGCTCTGGATGTTAGTGGGGGAAAAAAAAGAGCGATCCGATTTCTTAGGCTCTATCTGAAGGCAGAGAAAATCTGATAGATAAAACTACTTTATTGTTCTATGAATCCAATATAGTACTTCTATAGGTCAGTATCTATTCTCTATCAGCTATTTTGGGGTTAGCAGCAGCTGAAAAGGGGTAAGTAGTTTAATTAATAAATCGTAATACATGCATAAGCAGCTATAGATAAAGACCTGTATTAATTTCTTGCCATGCAACTACCAGCATACTGAACAAATAAACCACTGGAATGGAATAATAACTGAATAAATGACTTATATTGAAAGAATAATACATTTAAGAGAAAGATGCAGTAAATGCCTAATAATACCTCACTGAATTTTTAAGTTGGACTTACCTATATAGAAATGAAATTTTAATTGTGTTATTTTCTTTAAAGATTCTGGTGATGTTATAGTATAATTGGCTATTACTACACTAGGGCAATATTTTGAAAATGAACATTAATGTGAAATGACATTTATTTAAGGAAAAAGTAGTATAAGATGAATGGAAGAGTTAAAATATTGATTAGTTGTATTTTTTAATGATGACCATCATACATATAGGAAGCATTACAAAGAAGAATGGATTGGTACAAATTTTTAAAGAAAAAAACATCAAAGTAGCATTCAAAAGTGTATTATCTATGAAAATCTTCATTCTTCACCTCAAACCAACCTTTTACTTCTACTTAGGAACACTTCACTAATAATTAACTCAAAAAGAGTAGAAAGAATAGTCTTCTATTTACCCCACTAATTTAAAATGAACTACTGGTAATCATTAAAGAACATTTATTCCAATACTTCATATAAGAAAGTTTACGTATTTTGAAGAAATTGATTCTTCATAGGATAGTATCTTTTCTTTCATCAGTATTTTCAGCTAAGCACTTTCTCAATGTACACTGGAGCTTTCAATTAAAATGGAAAATGTACTCAACAATGCTATGATCAAGGTCTAGTTGCTAGAATGCACTGCATTTTTTTCGGTGTAAATTCCAGGAGAACATCTAGATCTACCCTTGGACGAAAACGTTTTAGAATTTCTATAAAAATAATTTTTTCTGAAGAACTTTAAAAATATTTGCAAAAATTTTGCTTGAGAGGTAAAAATATTCATCATTTATGACGATTTGGGGGACTCATAATATTTGGTGTCACTTGGCAATGTGGAAAATAACAGCAAATCAAATTTTTTCTGATATTGTTTTTCTTAGGACTAAGAAAATCAGTAGGATAAAAGTCAAAGCTTGTATTTCAATAGCTGTTCATTAGGTGAATTTGAAATACTAGACTCCACAAAGTCCTGAAAATTCTTCTAGTAGAAAAATGGGCTCAGGAAGATCCAGTCAACCCAGTCACAAAGTATATTCTCCAGTCCATAAAGGATTTGTACTGAAGAGGGTCTCATTAGCTTCTTACAGTACTTTACAAAGTGATTATTGGAAGGCTTTTTGGAACAAAGTCATTATGGTTCATATCTTCTCAGTAAGGAGAAATCTATCTCAATCCTCTTTTAGCATAATTTCACATTACAAAATAAGATAATTATAATGAAAACAGCCACTATTAATGGTTTTACTGGTTCGAAAAGGCTGGCTAATTTGCGAAGCAATTTATTCATTCTCCTCTACATTTCCATTTGGCATTATTGCTTTCTGATTATTTCCTTCTCACTGAACCGCTTTTTTTAAAAAAAAAATAAAAAGCTTCCCTAATTGGAATGTCCACTTTCTCATCTCAGGGACTGATATAAACCATAAACTAACATTTTCAAAAGAACTTCTAGCTATTTTGGCGATGATATTACAATTTTATGTTGCTTTCAACTCAAGGTTTTTAAATGTGATTATCAACTAAAGTAGAATAACTTTTTTCTTACACACTTCTTAAATGACCCAATTCAAATTTAATAGAGGATTTTAATGTGCAGAATTTAAAAATGAGACCAATTAGTGAGTGGGCTCAGAACACATTAGTTAAAAAAAGAGACCAAGCCATTTCCTGAATATTCCTCCAAATTAAAAAAACAAACAAACAAAGGCCCCTGCCCCTGGTAAAAAAGGCCCTATACTAAGATGTTCAATCTCAGTCCAGCCCTTAAGGATTTACCCATGAATGAAACACTACTGGAAAGAATTTTAGTTCCATTTTTCAAACAGTAAATAATCTGTATTAGGTATCAGAGAGAACATTTAATAGATAATGGAATGAAAACTAATGTAAGTCTTATTTTTGTAGAGAAAATATAATACCATTTTAAAACAATCCGTTATTTGCTATGACTACCTAACTGATTCTATATTCTTCTTTATCCAATAAGTTATATATTCATCCCAGTCTTAATCCAAATTTACAGAATTTACAGATTTTTGTGCTATATGTATTTTTCTGTTTTAGAAGCTGCCAAAGCCCTGCAAAAGGATGGAAATTTCAGTGGAATATTGCTGCTCCATGGGTCAGAACAGCACATTCCTGCAACCTCTTGAAGGATAAATCCATATTATTCCTTTGCTATGAGCTGCACCACAAGGAATGACCAAAAAAAAAAAAAAAAAAAAAAAAAAGCAGAAGCAGCTGTTCATCAAAGAGCAAAATATGGTTATTTCTCCAGTCAACTTGCCATCTAGATCTAAGATCAGACATAACAAAGGCACATGCGGTAATACCAGTGGGTAGTGAACTCAACATGTCAGTTATTCAACTAATGTGTTATTTTTCCACTGTATGTCAAGAACAAGAAGAATTTTTGAGTCATGGGCAAGTAGCCTGATGGATGGAAACACAGTGGTGTTTTTCCATCACGTGAGAGATACAACCTGGGAGAAGCTTGAAAAATATCACAGAAACTTTAAAAATGAGCAAGGGAGATGATATTATTCCTCAGTGAAAGGCAGTAGGTATCTGATTAGCTGAAGACAGACCATTAAACAGGAATGCTGGTAGCTTGCACGTGGAGTGAGCCACATTCTTAGCAAATTCTCAGTAACTGAACAAGGCTTTTTATTTATCCAAGACTAAGGAAACAGATGCTGGGGGGGGTGGGGGGGGGAGAAGCCCGAGATATAAGCTAACGGTAGCCTGAATAGCAGTTTTAGCTGGACGTGTGAGGAGAACTGCACTGGCCCCAGCTCCCTTCCCTCTGCCCCACATGTGCAGCCTCAGCCAGCTGCTTTCTTAATCCTTCGTGTGCACAGTGTTAAATCGAAGCATGTCTTTAAAAGCAAAGTTAGGCATTAGCACCGGAAGCAATTTTTCTCACCATTCTCTGAAAATAACTTCTAATTACTGAATTGTGCTTTCAGTTGTTCATCTTATCTGGAAAAATTCAAGAACTGAGGCCCTAGAAGCACTCAAATACTAATAATTTGGAAAAGGGGCTTAACTGGATGCTGGCCATAGAGTCAATATACGATGAATATCACAAATGCAGGAAGAAATAGGTCTCATCTGTGCTTTTCTCTCCTCACGCTCTTAGTGAAGAATGCCAAGTGTGCCTCGGCTCCAGAGCTTCGTGGATTTTTTTTTGGGGGGGGGAAGGGGAGGGAGGGGCCTTAACATTGCTGGTCTGCAAATAAACCAAAAATCACATGTCAAACAAAATACTGAATAGAATAGGTCAGAAAGAGAGAAATGGCCACTGGACATGAGGCTTACTTAAATTCTAAGGTCTCATGCTCCAAATAGTCTTTGATATCTATATATTTAAGTCTAATTTAAAGAAACTCTGTCATACCAAAGTGATTCAGATATTGTGAATAGCATTTCTGATTGTAGTAAATGAAAAGAGAGAAGGAAAAACTGTGTGTTTTGCCAATTATATAATTGGCACATGGTACTGTGCAAATACACCATTTCCCCTGAGTATAGGGGTATAAAAGCCCCGTTATAGGAACTCATGGTGAAGGAGGTTTTTTTCCCACCTCCAGAAGAATTTGGAAAAATAATCAGGCTGAATAAATTAAACTGTGTTTCATTAGATTGGATTTTGTAAAACAAAGTCCATTAAGGAAGGTAGTTCCCTGAAAATCACTTAGTTTCTTGTTATAGGCAAATACGTTCAAATTTGCCTTCAAATATTAAGACTTACTTTGAGTTATTCCCTATGCCATTTATAGTGGAAGGCATTTCCATTTAGAAATTCCATTTAGAAATTCCAGACTATTTATTTTTAAATGAACATTCATTATAGTATATTTTAATAAATACTGTTGCTGTCTAATATGTCGGGAATTGAGAATTTTGATGAGTGTGGGTCATTTGAAAAGAATGAGTCTCCAGGTAAAGAGTTTTCCTTAGCTATGACTCATACGTTGTGGTAAAACAAAAAAAAACCTTCAACTGTGATTAAAGGCATACAACAATAAGCAACTATCCCCTGGTGTTACCAATCCAAATATTTACTGATCTACAACATCCTATTACAGTACAGCAGCACCTTAATTTGCAAGGATCCAAACAGTTTAACACACGCACGCTTAGTGGTTATTTGCTTCATCAGCTTAAGGGAAATGCCAGACCCACTTGATGTCTGTAACACTCTGCAGTTGTTTTCAGGACGGCCATCCAGCCTCGCTGAGGAACCTGGGGGGAGATGTTAGTGCAGTTTATTCCAACACCTGCTGAAAAGGCCAGTGCATCCCCCGCTGAAAGGGTGGCTCTCTGCACCAGATGTGTTCTGCGGCTCTCTGCGGTGAGGCACCCACAGCGAGAACACAAATGCTCAGACGTGCCTTCAGATAAAAACGCGGTGATACCCAGGAGCCACTAATTCCAGCGTTCACTCTGATGTAGAGCTTTTTCTTAGAAGATTTCAAAGAAAGCGCATTTTTCAGCCACTCACATCACCATTCAAAATGCCGGCTCGATAAAAGTTAAGTAAAAAAAAAGGGGGGGGTTAAGCAAAATGCGAGCAAGATGTGTAATAAAAAAAAGTTACTTTCCATGAATATCCTTTTTCACATCTTTGGAAGAAAGAAGCGTGATAATTAGCAGTTTGTCCTGCTTGAAATTTTTCAAACAAGAAGTCCTGTTACATGATTTACATGCGTGATTGATCTGAAATAAAGGAGGTGTGAGAAGGTAGATAAGTTCACCAAAATGAGACCGTCCGGTGACTGCGGCCTGCGCTGGGGAGTGACGGCCCCACAGCACCATGGCTGCAGGAGGGAGAGAGGCAAGGAAATGCCAGGAAATGCAGGGAATGCTGCTACGTTGGTGGGTTTTATCCCTTCCAGTTCGTAACCCTAAGGACGCCGGACACACTCGGCTCCACGCCGCGGCTCTCGGCTGTGCAGACGTTTTGCAGCACTGAGCCTGTTCAGAAGTATTTTGAGACTGGTTTTATCAGAGGCCACAGGTTAGCTTGCTTACTTCAGTTTTGTTTCTCTTAATTTTGTGGCTTTTTATTACTGAATCCTGAGATAAAATGGTTTAAAAGCTACATATAAATCCCAGAAATTCATCTTCATGAATGAAATAAAGCTTTGTGTTTGATTTTGTCTCTTAAATTTAGCTACCAGATTCTTGAAAAGCTATAAATAATTTTATCTTTTTTACAGACAAAGCCCTAGCCAGATTTTATAGCTGCCCGTCCATCTTATCTTCTCCGAGGACTGTGCAGTCTGAGGAGCTGCGTCATCACTTGTGCATCCTCCCTTCCCCCAAAATAGCCGTTTCTTCTTGCTGTGTCCCCCCCACCCATCTCCCAAGCACCAGCCACTTTGTTTAGATTTTTCATCTGAGCTCTTATCTCCTGCGAATTCAGACTTTACAGTTCGGTCCTGATGAGCTCAGGCCTGCAATGCTTTTTGAGCTCCCACGATGGCCTTACAGAGACTTGGAAGAAGAGTGGCTTCACGGTAAGTACTGCAGGTACCTTCTTAAATGAGCTGAGTCCCTGTAAAGTGCCACATTGCCTCTGCTAAAATTCATCTTGATAACATGGCAATGGCTACCTTATCTCAGCTGTATCAGAATACAGTACAGAAAAAGCAAAACGAGAAAGCTTACATCTATCAAAAATGTCTTTGTAGTGTCCATGTCATACTCAGCTCTAGAGTCAGTCTGATGAAGACAATTTGAGATCTTAGCTTCCTTTTCTTAATAACTTCTTCTAAAAACAGGGAAAAAGGTATAACAAAATTCAAAACAAACAGATGATTTAAATTGCAGTCCTGTGGAAGTGCCAGATACCCAGACATAGGCAGGAAGTTTATGCAGCACTGGAAATTTTCGTCCTAACTCAAGGAATAATGAATCATAAATAGGCAGAGATTGAAAAAAATAGCTTCTCCTGGCAACTTGCCCTGTACCCAGCACCAATTGCTTCATCTCCCTTTACAAGAAGTCAAAACCTTTGGGACTTGTCCTGTGGCCATACTGTTGTTCCTTACGGGCTGAGACCTCAAATATCAGCTCTATACTTATAGTGTTTGTTTACAGGGCATTTTACAGAGCCGTAACAGAGAATGTGTGCGCCGTGGCAGAGTTGCCAAATTTTACTTTGATGGTTAATGTGCTGTAGTGCAACCCATAACTCATTTTGAAAGAGGATTAAAGTGAGAGAAAAAAGTCCCTGTAGCATGGTAGAAAGTTCCTAAGATTAGAATTTTATGAGGCTAGAAACTTAAATTGCACATCTTCTAAGCACTATTTAAATTTCCAAGCCATTCATCACATGTTATTTAGGAAGTCCACAAGACACAATGTAAAGATAGTTACAAAGAGCAATTCTTTTTTTTCATCAAGTTCCATGTAATCCTTTTATTTTTCCTCCACATTTCTGCTCCACCAGGGAAGAAGCAATATTTATTGAAGACAAGAAACGTCATATTTTTAAGAAACAGAAGCTGGGTTTTATTTGTCAAAACCGAAGGCTGGCTAGTGATCCGGCGCTGTTAGAGTGGGAGTAACTCCACAGATGGCATTACTCGGATGCTCAGTGGCGTATAAAAAAGAGTCAAGCCTGCAATACAAGTGCTGTTAATTGAAATATGTGCACTTATATTCCTTCTGCACCTCTCCAAGCAAACGGCCTGCCACTTGATTTCCTTGCTAGATTGCTTTTGTTTTCTTTTTCCTCCTTTCAAGACTAAATCCATACGCAAAGAGCTACAAAGAATTAATTTTCCAGCTCCTCAAAATGTGGCAGGATTGGGCATACAAAAGGCCCAGTTTTGCAAACCCTACGCCCCCGGTGCCTCAAGCGCCTTGCTTCCCCGGGCAGCATGTAGGGAGAGTTGGCCGGAGAGCCGCGCGCCCGTGTGACCGTCGCACGGCGAGGCGCAGCTCGATGCCGAGCTCCCGTCACGGTCAGGCGCGACACCACAAGCCTGGAAGATAAGAGCAGGTAAAGTTGAGCATCAAGAGGAATTCGACCAAAGTAGTTCATACTACACGCTGCGCGCTGCATATTGCTGTGGTAACAGCGTTTTCACCCAATCCTACTTCTAAACGTTGCAGTGTTCACGTACGTTGTGGGCGGCTGGGTTTGGGCAGCTGGTGCAGGAAGTGACTTTCTAAGGATGATTTGTGAGACGGCAGCATCGATGTGTAGGGAGACCTTGGTACATGTCTCCTGCTTGCTACATAAAGCAGAACAGCCATTAAGGTTTTTATTGGCTATAAGTACCTTAGAAATTCTTAAAGAAGAGCTAAGTAACTCAATATCTTCACGCAACTTTGATATTATATATAGCAAGTGGCTTTTGGGTGACAAAGTCATGTGGTACCTGCATTTATTAAGTGCATTTATCTACCTCACCTGCTACTTTTCTATTGCTATTTTTTTGATGTTTCACAGCTATCTATCCTACAGTTTTTCTCCTTTTTTCTTTCCTTTTTTTTTTTTTTACATTTTCATTTAACATTTTTTCTCTATAAAAAAACTGCATTTGTTTTTAAGACATAGGACACAGACTCTGCCCCACTAGCACTACCACCAGCATCCCACCTCACCCTTTCTTTTTTGTCTTAGTGGGAAAAAGCCAGAATCCCAGCACAAATCAGGACTAACGCGGCAGCCTGCAGTGCCCTGGTAAATCCCAAAATGTTACGGCTAAAACAAAACCGCAGAGAAACAAATACTCCAGGAAATGCTGAGCCTTCGAAACCTCCACGTGTTTGCTACAGACACACTGATGTATAAAAATGCATGAAGTTCAGTGAAGAAAGACCCAGAACGTGGCTCACAGGCTTCAACAAGTGTGAGATATATGTATATACATATATTATTTGTATTCAGCTACAGATGACAAGCTCATGAATCAAAATAGCCATGAAGACTTCCAACTAGTCAAGCTGCAAAAACCTGCTCTGGCCCTTTATCAGCTCGGAGCATGTTTCTCTGCACGAAAGACACAGCTAAGGACAGGATATATAGTTTTTCTTACCAAGCAATGCATGCACTTTGTACCGTGCTCCATGCATATGGAGGGCATATAGCACATACATAAAAGGCATGCGGCAGTTTAGTGGGAGAACTTGTTACGTCTGAGAGAAGGATGAGGAGCTCATTAAATTATTGTTATAACTATTTATTAAAACAGGGAAAAATATAAAACTCGGGAAACCTATCTAAATTCAGCTTACATAAAACATGCAATGGCCACGCAAACTGTAAGTGAGATCTTAAATGGCAGCAACTGTTTCCCTTAGTTACAGCCTGATTCAGAAGCTAAAATTATTGAATGCATCCATATGGCTTTAAGGAAAAGAAATAAAATTGATCCGAAGACATTCATATGCAGGCTCTGAAGCCTTTGAAAGGAACTTGTATAATTCTTACTAGAATGACAATGGGTTTGGGGACTGAAAGAAAAATTGCAAAAACTTCACCTTCTCTTATGCTATGATCTGAAAAAATCACTTGTTATAGCCATATTCACTTACTATTTCATTTGAAAAATATAATTTTAAGTGCTTTATGTATGCTGCTGGCTCCTCGTACAGTGGACTGTTTTTAGAAGACTCAGCCAGCCAGCACCTAGAGTTAAAATAAAAGAATCTCCATGCAATAAGAAAACTTTCTTTTAATAAACTATATTGTTTTTTCCCTATATTTTCCTTGCCCTGCTATCGTTCCTTGTGTTCAGGCATGAGCCGCTTCGCATAAAACACTCGATCAGATAACAATAATTTAATTTTAGACTCCAGGAGGAACTCAATACATTCATCTAATTCCTACTGCATAATCCCTTTCCTTGAAGAGCGCCTTTTATGTACGTTTCTGCCAGCTTCGCTGCTGAAAACCTCCTTTTAAATTCCCGTCAGGCGCTCCCCGCGCGTGGGCGGCTGCTTGCCGCGGAGTGAAGAGTAGAGCGCGGCGAGCGGGCTGGGGGGGTGTTGGACCAGATCGCCTCCAGAGGTCTCTTCCTGACCGAACTACTGCACGCGCACAGCCCTCCACAGAAACGACATTTTCCTCTGGCTTCTACACTATCAGGAAAAAAAAGTACTTTGTGTCACACTAAATCCATAATGCTGCTATTTCCAGCATTGTTTTAACACCATCTTAATGAACATTTCCCTGCATACATTTTATTTCCTGGTGACATCTCAAGCTAACAAGTTAATGCTGTAGAAGAAAAATGAGTCTCAAAAATGGCAAACACAAATTGGCAAAAATCACATACTTTCTCAGTTCTTCTGGTTCACAAGCCAAAGCCTTTCCGAGTTAACATTGTTACTAGCTTTATTTCTAGTCTGTTGAGAGCCAGTGGGTATATAGTCCTCAAAATAAGTGCTGTTGATAATTACTTGGGTTTGAAGAGCTGCTGATGTAGTAATAGGGGTCGAATTTCTGCTCGCAATGGCTTGGAGGCAGATTTTGGGGCATGGGTCTTGAAAACATCACTATGGGCTTTGAACGTCACTATGGGTTACTGATTGCTGTTATCAGAGAAAAACCTATTTAGGCCAGCTCACTCTGCGTCTTCCCCCGCGTTTCACCCCACTGCTCTTCTTGCAGTCCAGCAGGTCCATTCTCCGTCTGCTTCTCGAAAATCTGGAGGGGGGGAAGGATGCAGCTCTGACCACCTTCAGCGCTGGTCCATCCCCTAGCCTGAGTTGTCCCCCCAGGTTTTGCAGCACGGCACATGTTCTGAGCCAGGCCTTACCTGTTTGCATGTTAGCACGGGAACCGGTTCCTGTTGAAAATAAAACCCAGCTGAGTGATTTGCCATTGCTTTGTGGCAGGCTTTCAAATGCCCGGGCTGCATTTGAGATTAAGGGACACAAGCTGTGCTACCTAAATCACAGCATGGAGTAAACTGTACCAATAGGAGGCACCTTTGTACTGATACAGCGGTGTCCACTCTAGGTGCTGCACCGATATCTTCAGACAGAGAAGAAAAAATCACAACTTCTGCGTGCATGGGAGGGAGCAGGTGCTGCCTCATCCAGCTGCTGCCAGCTGTGACTCCTTCGGGGACATGGCACTTCCCCAGGGACAACCTTTGTGCTCTCCTAGGCTGGGCAATACCATAAAAGCGAGTGAGACCCACCTGGTTTGGTACCTTCTCACCCATCCTGTGGCAAATAACCCGCATCTGCAGGAGCATCTGGTTATCCCATGCAGCCTGGTTGAATGCAGTGCTTGCCGCAGGGGTGGCTGTGCAAGTACTGATGCCAGCCTGTGGCAACAATGATGTAGGAAAAAAGGTGTTTGACTTGGAAAAATTTTAAGTCAGTAAATTTGATAACTATACAATCCATTATTTTATTTTGGATTGACTCTACCTGATTTGGAAGTTGCTTTGGATCCTGTAATTTTGTTTTAGAAATAAGGTTATAGGTTTTTCTGTAGCAATAGTCATTGTTTTCTGAGTTAAATCCTATTCTGAGATTAAGTGCTGCAATGACTTCTGGAAGTCTGGCTGCTTCATGACTCTCTGGTGAGACAGGGCACTTCCAAAGCCAGTACAGCTCCTTCCTTGACTTCAGCTGATTTTTCTTTCCTAGCGAGTGTGAATTACACCAGAGTAAGCCAAGGCAAATGTTTCTGGTTTCTCTGCACACTGCGCATGGAGGTAATGAAAACCACACAGGGCCTGGTGAACCAGTAAGCATGGCGGTTTCTGGGGCCAATTCCCAGAAAAAGTCTTCTCCCGCTCCTCATTACCAGGTGGGCTGCAAGTCTTGGCTAGAGGAAGGCACGAGGGACGTGCAGGGATGTTTGGCTCTTTGGGATCTTCAGCTCTCTCTGATGACAAGCAGCAGTGGGACAAGGTCGAGAAAGGCTCCGTCCTCTCCTACAAATAGCAGAGACAGTCCTGGACCGACTGCACGTGCAGTCCTGCTCAGCACGGTCAAGAAGGATTGCACCTGCGGGATGCCCAAGGTCCCAAACCTGATTTTAACTGATGTCTGCCTCTACGTTTATGGCACTGACACTCTGGAAAGGATATTTCTTTTACTTTTCTGAGCTAGAAAGGTGTCAGACAATTCCCTGCTATGGATATTAACATCTATCTTGCTTTTCTTTCCCACTTTATTTTCTCAACCTACGCTTACATTGCAATGTTACTGCTAGAATAACATAATTATAATGTTCCTTAGTGTGTTTTGAGATTTGTCTGAAAAGTGGGTTAGGGAAGAAACTGTATTTTATAAGCATTCTCTTTTGCTGGCATCAATTGATGATATAATCTTTCTTTTACAACAAATGCATTCCCTCTCTTTCTCCCACATTTTCTTAATAGCCTGTTGAGAGAAAGTAAATTAAGAAGAACCAAAACAAGCGGTAATGACAGTGAGAAATAATTCTGACCACTGGTACGTAGCTCAAAGGACCAGCAGCAGGTCCCAGTACTGAGCACGACGAGCCTGTCTATGGTTCCCATCCCTTCATCTTCCACAGAAGACAGGTGGTTCTGCTTCATAAACAAGACCACTGAACACTCAAGTGAGATGGGCTGAGCAGAACTGACTTCCCTCTCACAGACGAATGGGTCTGCCCTGCAGCTCCTGCCCAACAGCTTTGCGTTGCCATCTGCCAGGGCCTCTGTATCTCCTCCCATGAGCTATCGCTTTTGTGCTGGTCAAAAGAGGGGATGAAAAGAGAGAATCTGTCTAAGTGACTTTTTTCTTGAGCAAGTAGAAAAAAGGCTTAAGGAGGGCAGAGAGGATTCCAGGTGCCACGAAGCTTCATGAATGCCCATTAGTGGCTGCTACTGAACTCAGCAGAAAATCCCTGCTGGAGAAGTAGAAAGTGTTGTGCTCAGGCCCTCCTTTCGCTTAGAAGAATCCCTCGGGGCCGTTTAGCCGCCCTTTGTAAGTGCTTTTCTGGCTCCCTAAGAGAGCAGGGCAGACTGAAGAGGGAAAAAGTAGCTTGTCCCTAGTCTTTGCCACATTACCCAAGTGAAAAGTCAAGTATTAAAAATAGTAAGAAGATGCTGCTAAGTGTTGCAATTTGTTAAGGATGGCAGCTGGATACTTTTGTAATATATCTTTTGCACCTTACACCTTGCCAAACACTTAGAAGGTATTTCTTAGAGAAGTGTACACAGATTTCCATCTGTGGTACTGTTTTGGCTGTCAATAAATACAGAAAGATCATGCAGAGCTGCACAGAGCGTAATTCCAAAGCAGATTTCTCCATCATTAGTATTTCGTAAAAGACAGTTTAGCAACCCTATAAGCACTGTTTTATAAAACACAAACACTGCTAGTACTTCTAGTCAAGACTTTTTCTGTAGAAGAATTAATTATGTCTCACACAAAAGAAATTAAAATGTCAGTTCTTTGCATAGCATGATTATCAAGGTACAAAAAGGACAGTGACACCACAATCTGACACATAGAACAGCGCATGGAAGTGTGCTTTTGGGGGTTTATTGCAATCAATTTCAGATTGGTTTTGTTATTGTTGTTCAGAAAGATCTAAGATTGAGTATGTAACTTTCTACTTATGCACTGTTCTGTATTTCTGGAAATATGCTTAGCACATTTACTATTTTTTCAACAAAAAATGTCTTTTGTATTTCCAGACCGTACGATGGTATCTTCTATAGCTGCGCGTGTTATATTAAAGGAATATTTAACCTGACATTTCAAGTATTAAGCCCTATGCCAATAGATGACCATCAAGATTAAACTTGTTATGGGGACTAGGCAGCTAAGTGCAAGCCTGCAACTACACACAGACTTTATGTAAAACTTGTTTGTATGTACGTGTCCTCCCATGTGCTTCCCCTGCAGAGCAGCAAGCAGAGAGCAGGGGAGCTGCTAAACAGCTGCGAGAGCACTCCAAGTGCTGCGGTTAGGGGGTACTCGCTGCAGCAAGCACTGGCTGCTCCCAGAGCACTCTGCAATAGCATGGGTATCTAAAAACCACTCCACATATCTAAAACGTCTTGCTCTAGTTCAGAAGCCTTGTTTCAAAAAGGTACAGATTACGTGCAGACTATCTGGACTGGTAATTGGATTGGAGTAAGTATTCCTGCTCTGAGGTCTGATTTAACTGTATTTTTCATATTTCAGTTCTGAGTGATTTGATTGCCGTGGCAATCCTTAACTAAACCATTGCTCTGGATAGTACTCAGCCATTTTAAGACTGTTTCCCCTGTTTACACTAATAGATATTTGAAATCAAGTGTAATACCAAGACACTTTGATTACAAGTAAGTCAAGACTACATGCTTTTCTGTGCCTGGTCGATGTTATTTGCAGATACAGGTAGTTACTATAGACAAGTCAGCCTACTAGTGTGTGTAAATGAAGACATATATTTATGCACATCTTGATTTTGGAAGTTTTAAAAATAATATGAGAATGGCAAAACAGGAAAATAAGCTGTATCCCTGATATCGCAGGGTGTCATTCTCAGTGGGCATGTATCAGACAAGCATGTAATACTTGATGTTAATGGAAACATTATGAATTTGCTTAACAGAAAGACTCTCTCTAATACATCTAGTTCTATGACTAATGAGAGTTCTGGGTATAAATTAGCAGTCTTTCAGTATTGCCTCATTTCTTACACATCTCACATGTCTGTTCCCTGGATGCTCTCAAAACATAGTCAAAAAGCTGATGTGTTCCAATAATCCAAAGCTGGTACATCATCTGCCACTGCAAAATATTTCACTTTTGGCAGAGTGAACCAAGCCAGACAAGTCAGAGGACAGGATTAATTGACTTTCTATTATTTGGAGTATAGACTAAGTATTATTTAAAAGCTCTTCTACACAGCAATAGAGTGAGCATTTCATTATCTGGAACCTCACACTGAATTTAGGCAGATTTCCTGAAACATAATCTTAATGCTCACACAAATGTAATTACTACTAAATCAATGTTTTGTTTTCAAACCTAATTATAGTACATGAATTAGAAGCCAATAAACAGAGGTGCAGTTGGCTAGTTAGTAGATTTTAGTTGGCTGGTATTAAAACTGACAAAGAATCCCAGCCTTGGCTACCCTGATTTGAGTACGCAGTGTTAGAACCAACCTTTTTTGATAATTTACTCAGGCATAGGTCTACAAAGAGCTATCAGTTTTACAGTCTCAAAATAAATGCTCGAGAAAAATATGAATCTTCTCTTTTTCAGCTGGCATTCCTATTTCTGAAAGGTACAGTTTTCTGTGTAATAACTCAGAGAAGGATTTAGTACAGGATTTTTAATATTGGCTGAGATAACACCAGTTGCTATCAAATGAATGAAATTATTCTAAGGGCTTTTGTTTCAGCATTTCCCTAGTGAGAGTTATTTATTCCTGGTAACTAACATGTTCCTGTCTGCTAACATGTTCGAGATCCCTGGGACCTTAAATATGAGATAGTGGAGAGGGAAATATGTACTGGAAAGGGCAGGTGTTACTCATCTAATGTTATAGAAGTTTGTCTGCATAAGAACTCAGAGACTAGAGATACAACAAAAGATGTGTGAGGCCTTAAGATTCACACCCAAATTATTGTCTCTTACAGTTTCAGACAGCTTTGCCTCACTACAGTCAGCAGAAATGTCACCTTCCTGTGAAGCAGCAGTATAGAGGGGCAAAAAAAAATATTTATTTCCTAGCACAGGAAGACTTGATCCTGATCAGAGACCAAAACTTCTATACTCTTTTTTCATTATTACTAATATTGAACATGAACAGAGAAATGACATTACTACCTGTGTCAAAATCTCAGTTTTATGAACAATGCTGACAAACTGGATACAGTAAATTAGAATGAGAAATGCAAGAATGATTTGTGACCTTGAGTCAAATGAAAGGCTAAGGCACCTCAATCTATTTACAGTATGGTGAAGAAGATTAAGAAGTAATTAAATCATGATCCATTTGTGCTTATATAAAAGGAAATTATCTCACAGTAGCAGACTTTTCCATCTAGCAAACTCATGAGACAAAAATATCACAATCTGAGTAAGGATTAGATTGCATTTTTTTTAATTATGCTTTTTAAATGAAGTTAACAAATTATCAGAGCAGATTACAAAAGAACATGCTAAGTTTGCTGTTATAAAGAATCTTTTGTCAAGACGGGAAGTTTCTCTGAATACTATGCCAAGTTGGCTCAGTATGGAAATCTCTAAAGGTTTTCTGGCAGGTCTTCTACAGGAGGTCGAGAGTAAGAAAACAAAAATTCCTTTTGGCTTTGAGATCTATGAACCTTCAAATATTGAGAATTTATGACTCAGATGGCTAGACCAAGATGGCTACCTTGTTAGTACAAGTATAGAGGACAATTATTTTTTGCCTTCAGACTCCAAATCTTCTTTAAAAATGTGCTTTATAAGTTGCACTTGGAAACATAGACAGAACCTATTTTTATCTCACTATGCACTATATTTCATCCTAGTTCTTTTGTTTTGTTTTCCTGAATCCAGGAATGCTCATTACTGTTTGGTTAGCTGGGCAAATGCTCTCACTTAACAAGCTTTTTTTCTATCCCTTACTCTTGCCTGATTCATATTCCACTATGGGAACAAATCACCATTCGTATTAATTTGCTACACATCAGCAATCTGAAGAATTCACAGGTCTATTTCTATGCTGTTCTGACTTGCTTATGAATTGCCAGCAAAATGAAGCATATGCAATGGACATACTTTTTGCTTACTTATTCAGTATAATTTTATGGTTCTCACTGAACACATCCTTATGGCAGATATGATTAATAATTCTAAAATAACCAGTTTATCCCACTAGAAAAGCTTGGGTATCCTGCTGTAGAGTGCTGTAGGATTTCATTTTTCCTTCACCCTTTAGCAGTGAAGCACCACCTCACGAGTCCTCTCACATCTGCTTTAAAGACAAGCACACATTCTGGATCCCTAACACCTCATACAGCCTCAGCCATAAAGCACAACCAAGATCCTCAGTAAGACATGTTATATAAATAAATACCATTGTTAAAATCTATTCAGTGCACATCCTGAGAAGCCTGAAGCACTATGTCTTCAAAGACACACTGATTCTACTCTTTCTTCGGTGGTGAACACCAGAGCAGATTGGCAGCAAGAGCCTCTGGGTCCACCTTGCAGAGCTTTAAAATTCTGTCTTTATTGGCATTAGCATAATGAGACATTTTAGCTTCTCTTTGCCAACTTAATGTTTTCGGCTGGAACAACCCTATTTAGTGGGAAATTAATCAAGGCTGAGCAGCTTTGTTTTTTACATATCACGCCTCTTTTTCTCTTAGAAAAATTAGAAAAATAAAGATCGGAGACCTTAAAAATGCCTGCAATGCCAAATCACATGTCAGCATAGGACTTTCTACTTAAGATAATTTCTCTCAGACCTTTCTTATTCTGCGAGATTTTTAATTCAGCACATGGAGTGCTTTCTCTTTAGAGAGAAGAAAGAACAAACTGTGACTCCCTATCTTGGTACATAAGCCAGTACTAAGGAAGAAAAGATTAATTTGCTCATACTTCATTTGTACTTTATCCAATCAGCTTATGGTAATTTTAAAGAATTTATCAAGCAAAGCTCTCTGGATATACCTATGAAAGATGTCTACATCTAAAATTTACACCCTAAATGTCTTTCAGCACTGAGCTGCCACCCTTTCCTAGAAGCTACCTAAGTCTTTGTAAACATCTTTCACTGGAAACATCAAGATGCTTTGGATGTGACACAAAGCATGTGAATGTTAATTAAGCCAAGATTCAAGATGTCCCACTTGAATCTAAGCCTGTAATCATGCTCTTGGAGGTGTTTCCATCTTCTCAGCACGAGTCCTATTCTCCTTCTCAGAGCAAAATCACCGAGCGCAGCCCTTTAAGAAATACAGGTGAAGCCAGCAGTTTCCTCCAGCAGCCGCAGCACTCATTACAGCGTGGGAGACCTGAATTATGTTCCTCTCTCTCCTGAGAGAACGTGAAAGTTGTCTCACTCACAAATCTTTCAACAAGCCTATGCCTCTTTCTAATACTTGGGTGTACATCTCTCCCACCTTGCTCACCCATATTAGGGGCCATCACCTGTCACAGCTGCCTAAATACACACGTAAGACAAAATCTGGTCAGTCTGCGTCTGTCAGGAAAGGACTGAGAAGCAAAGCTGTCTTTTGTCCAATGTCCATGTTGTCTTTCAGAGGAAGCGGTGGCTTATTCCAAGCGGAAGTCAGAACCAAATGAATGCGATGCGGTTGGACAACCAAAGGATCGGGGCCCCAGAGCAAGATAGAGAATAACTCAAAATGACAAGACATTTGCCCCTAATGCAGCTGCTCCTGTTTTGATGAAAATATCAGCTTTCTGTTATTGGAACAGGAGCCTGTCTGCCTTCTCTTAAACAGATCTTATCTCACTGAGTGACTGCTTGGTTTATCTTCACAAAAGGGAATTGTTTTTGTTGGAGACTTTCAGGGGGTTCTCTGAAAATACCCTGTCACATCAGTGATGGTAGTCTCACCTGCTGGGTAAAAAGGGATTTTTGTAAATTTTCCTTACACAAAACCAGGGATGAACCAGTTTCCCACATTCAAAGCAAGTTTTCTTTTCTCTCTCTCTTTTTTTAAATCACTGATCTAGGGGATACAAGGGCAACACCTGCATTCTTGTTTTTTTGCAAAATGGCTTACACAAACAACTGCACGTAAGAGATGAGGAGCAAAGGACCTCTCTGTAGCCAGAACATCTAGGCATGTGCCATGGAAAGGGATCTTCTGGGTGGTTGAATCCAATCACCAGACCTCACATGCAATCATGTGCTTTCATGATGATCTGGGTGATCCAGAGGCGTGTATTAGAGCTCTGAACCCTTGTGTCCTTATGAAATTGGGTGCCAGTGTTTCAGGAGGGAAAGCCTAAAGACCTGGTGCTATCGCCAGCGGACCTCTGGGAGATGTTCACTGCAAAAATGGCTGGTCCTTACCACACTTGCCTACTTGCTGCCTATGCACAGCACAGCCTTGTGACCCAGCTGCCGACAGGAGTCCCTCTGAGCTTCTGCCACGCTGGTGATTATCAGGAAACATTCACAGTCCAGCCTGAATTTGTGCCTTGCCATTTTTTTCACCTTGCTCTGGTGCCACTCTTAGAAGTAAGGAACTTCTTCCTCTCTTGAGAGCGAGCTCCCCTTCCGCTTGTATTTATAATAGCAGTCACACATCCTGCCCCAGCTTTCATGTTGCTGTGTGAAAGAAGCTCAACTGTTTGAGCTTTCTCTCAAAGAAAACTCAGCTCAATTGTTTGAGCTTTCGCTCTTGATTCTCTCAGTTCAGAGTGGGGATTAATGAGCAACTGGTAACCACCCTTCTCACTACGAGCATGAGGAGGCATCGAATGAAATTACCAGGAGTCAGACTTGAGAGGAAAAAAAAAAAAGTGGCTCTTGACATAATGTGCAGTTAAACCGTGACAATTCTTGCCACAGGATATTTCGGTTGCCAAAAGATTAGATGAGTTCAAAGGGATTAAATAAATTGCTTCTGTGTCCCAGGGAGTCCCTGAACCACAAACCGTGGGAGGCCACAGGGGTATCCCAGAGCAGCGCACTGTACGCGCCGTCTGTTCGCGTGCTCCTCGCGGGGCACTCGCCGTCACCCAGCATTGGAGGCAAAGTAATGGGTTCCCCTCCGTCTGCTCTTGAGTTCAGTTTTTGTTCTAGGTGCCCTAAATGCCTGTCATTTTATGGTATTCAAACTTATTTCTGTAACTCCAGTCATTCAAATTTTGATCTTAACTTTGCATCATCGAGTTTATTTCACCAGGACTTTCCCGCTCTTTGTTTTAGGGTCGTTGTTTGTCTATGAAAACACAGCTAATATTGACCTCTATATATATATATATAAAGGAATTCCTTTTGGAATTGGAATTCCAATACATTCCTTTATGTAATGCCATTTCTTTTGCCCAGATCCCTGCCTACCTTACAGTTTCTTTACTGTTTGAAAAAAAACTGCAATTTATTCACCATTGCTCCTTGTCAAAACAGAATCTAAATACACATTGACTTCTTGAGTTATAACTAAACTGGTATTAATCATCACTGCATGGCAATCCCGTATTTTCACACTTATATTTTATGTTTGAAGAAAATTTTGATCTTTAGCAGCTGTTGGAAAATCTATTGCAGGTTGATTTTTCTTAATCTGTTCTTACTTCTTCTGACCTCTACTAAAAAATTCTTCAGAAAACCGGTTCTACTATTTTATTTTTTTCTGGCAATCTCTTCACTTCTTTCAGGTGTTTTCCCTACTCTACCAGCGGGGACTTGAACAAAGGCTTTTGACAAAACTCTCTTGCCAGGTAAAACATTCTTATCCAAAGAAATTTCCTCCAAATTCAAGACTCTGCACTTCTCCATTCAGTTGACCTCACTACTATGCTAATTAGTTCCCTTAGGTGACATCCATACTACTAAAGCAAATGCCCCAAGAATATTCCCATGCTACATAGCAGGGAATAGCCTGCATCTATGCGAGCAACCTCTCCCTCACTCCGAAACGTTGTGACGACACACCAACTGCCTAATGGAAATGATTGCTGGGATATTTGAATTCCTAAATTATCCAGGAGGGTGCTTGGTTGGCAGGAGTCAAAAGTGCACCAGTGCCCATTGTAACAGTTTAGTGGGATAGATGGTCAGTCTGGTGCCTGGAGACAGGTCAGGTGCTGTTGTATTTGTTACTACGGACACAGAATTAATGTATCGCAGTCCAAAACAGAGACTCTTAACCATAATACAAGTTAGTATTCTTAGGAATTTCATTACTTACTCAAATTAACGCTTGACAACGATGACTTCTAGGTGATTCATTGATCCTGGAAATATCCAAGGGTTTAACACCCGTTTTAATGCTAATCTCGACATTTTCCTTTCATTCTGCATCCTAAACATGCTAGATTACACTCTTCATGCACTTAAGCTGTTTTTCTTCTGTCTGTCTCCTTCTGTCCTCATTTCACAGTGACTGTGGAAAATAAACTCTGAAGCTGTCTCAGAAGACTGCTATTCTGGATTCACTGCCAAGCTCAAAGAACACTGGTAGCAGAGACTGCCCTCTACGCAAGATGTCTTAAACATCTTCATGTCAGTCTAACTTTCTTCTTTATAAAAATCTTTTGATGAGACTTAGAAATCACCAGGGAAATCTTAATTGACAAAAGCAGGTGGAGGAAGAATCTGGTAAGAGATTTTCACTGTTCAATTTAGATACCAGGCAAACTGAACTTTGAAAAGATAGGAAGACAATTCATAGTAAAAACTATGCAGATGCTTTCACCAGCCTGAACTACTTTTATGTGCCATGTCTGCGGCCTGAAGTGAGTTTTTTTTACCAGTATAAGAAAAAGGAGTATTATCTTTTTCTTTTTTTTCCAGGGAAGCTGCAGAGTAAAGATAGGCAGCTAAACAGATAAAAGAAAGGTTCCAAGTTCAAATATCTTACTATTCTCAGTTCTGAATACAAATATTTGTACATGGTGCCAAGTAATAGCCCAGACATTACCACGGATGATACCATGGAGGTATATATTTGAACCAGATCTGAGAATTTTCTATTGGCACTTTGGTTAAGGCCATTTATGCAGCTCTATAAATCCAAGACAAAAAGTATTATTCTTATCGCAATAATCTATCATTTTACCTATTTAGAGATAAGGGTAGATGAACTTTTGAGGTGAATGTCATACAGATTATAATGCAGTAGATGACTTGGTTTTAGGAGTTCATAAAATATCTTTTTGCATTACATCAGCAGAACTCATTTTTCCCAAGGTAATATTTATTTTAAATAGATGAGTAAGTAGCTCTCATTAAGAGGTAGGGCAGTACACTAATCATAATTTCCTTTCAAGGATTCTTCTAAAGAATATCGTAATTAAATCAGATCTCAAGTCTGAATCAGCTTGAAGAAACAACAGAAAGATTAACTCCATATTTAGTGAATTTTGCTGCACAATTTATTTAATAAAATCTCCAGATAAACATTGAAATTACAGGCCTGACTACAATTTAATGTTTCTGGAAAAAAAGACACTTTACATGGCTGATTGAACATGAGCACACAGACAAATGGAACAGGAAAGGTCTTAACATGGAAAGGTTTTATTTTATGGCTTCCCTTATTGTCATTTACACCACCACTAACATGTAAAACACCACAAAGGGCAATCCTTCTTGCAGAGGATATAGATGCTTCTAGCTCAGTCATGCCAGTCATGCCAAGAAACTAATTTAAGAGCTCATTTTTATACCATTTTTGAGCTTGATTTATTGTTCCAACATGGATTTGAAACTCAAGGAGGTATTACATTTTGACAGCGACTACGTGAAGAGTGGAAAAAGGGAGAAACATATAAAAATACTTATTTGGCAAAAGAGAGAATAATTCAGGAAGTTGCAGGTACTTGCAAAATAAGCATTTTATGCTTGCAGCTGCATTTCTCTCTGAAACTTAAAGGATGAGCTTCCCCCCCCCCAAAAAAAAAAAAAAAAAAAAAAAAGGAAATATCCCAAGAAGCAGCTATTATTCTAAATAAAATCAATAGCATAAGATGCTCACAAGAAAGATCTTTTTTTCCCCCATCTGTCAGCATTAGAGCAAAAATTGAGTTGAAATACATAGTATCATCAGGTGGAAATTGCAATCTGTATTTCTGTATCTTATTCCATGCTCTACTTTTTTATTAAGAAAATTCAGAATCAAAGATTCAAGTCTTAATATTAAATACAAAACCAAATAGAGTATACATTCACACCAACACAACCAGCCTGCAATGTCTTACAATATTTTATTTCTCCTATGCTTTCTTCAGTTATAATCTTTTATCATCAGTGTTCTAACTCTGATGCTAAAGACTTCACTTTAGAGTGTTATAAATATTAAATTCTCTGTAAAACACTGCATATGCCTCCAGGTATTACATAAATTAAATATTGTATCTGAATGTCATCATTAATCATGGCTACCTAGGGAATGTTATCTGGTTACAAAACAGGTTCCAATATAAAGACATAAACACAAAGTCTAGAAGATTTAAATCATACTAGCCATGAAGATCTGAGAGGAATTAAGACAAGAAGTGGCCAAGCATCTACCCATACGAATGATAGTATCTGCAGACAGTTTCAGAAATACATCTGTAGTGTTCCACGCATCATCTTTTTGCTCCTAAGAGGAAGAAAAATGGTGTGCAAGATGTTTCAGACACAAAGACAAAAACGGACAAAAAATCACATTAAAATCAAGTAACAATTCTAGCTGGTTTCTAAGCCAGGTTTCAGACTTTGAAAGAGAGGGAAGAATAGCAACTTGTAATGGTGATGGAATGCCACAGTAGAAGGACACTGAATATGAATTCACATCCATTTTGTACCAATCAAAAAAAACAAACAACAACAAAAAAAAAACCCCACAGCCCTAAGACTGCAGGGTTTGAAGACATTACTGAAAGGAAAAAAATACCATGCTAGTCTGTTTTCTAAACAAATTTTCTTTGTGCCTTTCATCACATGTTCTATACCAACATTTACATACTTGCACAGAATTCAGTAAGAGTCTGATCCTGCAAAAATATCTGTGTAAAAAGACCTCTGAACTTTAGAATAGGATTACCTACTCAGGAGAAGACAACAGCAGGACAAAAAAGCCACCACTTAGTTTCTGCTTCCATTGAAGGATGCTCTGAAGCAACTCAGTTTTTAAAAGGTATTTTTTTCCAAACAGAGATGCTTTCCACAAATACTAGGCATTATTCTTTTAAGAAATAATATATTAAGATTTTTGCCATTGATCTGTGAGGCTATAGCTGTAGCACAAACAAAAATGTACAAACCAAATGAACAGTCAAAACCACACGGAAGTGAAATCGGACAGAAATATCTGGAAGTATCTATTATACACAGCTATTTCACCATCTATCTACACCAATAGGGAACATTCTCCAGGGTATCCACCTGCCTTCGATGAGGTCAGCCAATGTGATCAGAGCATGGAATAGCAGAGGATGATTACAGAGAGATGACTGGGGGCTTGTTTGTTTGTTTTATTAAAAGCTGTAGTGAAAGCAAAACAAGTAAATAAAATATTTTGCAAAAAAATGCAAAACAAACAAAATTTCACCTAAATCCTCCTGCAACAGTTTCTCATACCTTTCTTCTCTGCTATAACATAAATCATCATATATTTTCAATAGAAAACAGCCAGTATCTTAAAAAAAAATACTAGCTTGTCTGATAATGCACATTTCCCCTCAGTAAACTTTTTACAGAATCTTTTAACCAGTTTTAGTTAAAAGCTTTTAAAAAAAAAACCCTGGAGAATATTATCAGCAAGGAAAGTAAAGGAAAATAATTACTCTAGACAGTTATTGAAATATTGATTTTAAAATACAAAGCAAGCCAACTGAAAGGAAATGTAAACTCCCGTTTTAATGTTGATTTGATGTAGGCAGCCAGAATGGGACCTGGACTTACCTAAGCAAGAAGCCTGGCCCATGACAATCTCACAAAGTAGCCAAAAAAAGCTAATATATGGAAGCTGGCTAGGTCTACACGTTATATGCCAAGGGTTGTATACACTGTCTACACTCATTATGACACATTTCTATAGTTCCGCTGTTTCACAAAATCTTCTGACACCCTGCCAGTTTTTTAAATGAAATGAGAACTTAAGTTCTATTACATTTACTAATCAATGTCATATTTTCAAACCATGGCTTTATAACCCATTCCATAGTCCCAATTAAATTTGTTCTGCTTTCTTTTGTCCACTCTTCCATTCCTACTGTTTCTAGTAAGACACAGCCTTAGCACAGATATTAAAAAGAAAAAAAAAAAAAAAAAAGAAGAAAATTGTAGATCAGCTGCTGTTCTCACACTGTATGTTTTGCATTAATGTAACTTCAATTGCTTGTATTACTTCTAAATTAGGCTTGTGTACATTATCAAAGGATATTAAAAATTGTAAATAGCATTATGGCATTATTTGTACATATGTTATTATGCAGGTGCTTACTGAAACTGCAGAAAAATTCCTCAGCAAGCCAATAACCTCTGATTTACATAGCATACTGTGACATGTATGGACATGGAAAGACTGTCCACAAAGCAGTACAATGGCAGGTAGCATCTTCTCAAATAAATAATACTTATATTCTCATGATCCTGTCTACTGGGAAGCTTACAAGTTTTCTTTAATGAAAATATACAATGTCGTAATTCATATTCTTAAAAGAGTGACACTTTTGCCCTGTGAGAAAAATCTCCCTAAAATTGTTCACCCAGCCAAGACGGCTGTGCTTAATTTTCTGGAGTGATGTAAAATGTTGCTTCCTCTATGCTGAGAAAGATCTATATTACATTATGCAATTTTTCAATATTATATTCTGAATTTGCAGTATACTGGTGGGTGGAGTTCACTGAAGGAAAAAGCTTTTCAAACACCGTTGATAGGGGAAGAAGGGGGCAGATATTCCCTTTGGCATCACATTAAGAGAGGAGAAAGAACCTTTGCATCCTGACCTTGCTAACAATTCAAACAGGACTAGCATTAGCGCAAGTGCAGCGATCCCAGGGGAGCTATCTTCATGACTGCATCCAGACAACTGGAAGGTTCAGACCGGTTCCTGCTCAGTTAGAAAGAGCAGAGCTTCCCTGGACTTCAGCGAGGCAGGATCCAGTTGAAGTGCACGACCTCGCTCTCCTCAGAGCAATCTTTGACCCTGCTGTTGTCTGAGAAAGGTTCTTTAAGAGACATGAGTCACTGGACATATTCAACAGCTGAATGACTGTGTACGACTCAGGCAACATCTCAAAACAGCAGGCGGTGTATGCAATGTTATTTTTTTCTCGATGTGCTAAAATCTCTCCTAAATGATAAAAGATCAAAAAGTAAATTACAAGTATAAAACTACAAAGGTCTCCTATAGAAAGCAGCTTATACAACAGACTGAGCAGAACTGATGAACAGCTCTCAGATCTAATCATGGATCTATAATATTGAAGAAAAATATATTAATATTAGTATTTAGGTCTTCTAAAATAAAAAAAAGAGCATAGAATGAAAACAAGTAGATTTATGCTAAAATATTCCTGTAGAAAAACAAGTACTTTAGCTATACAGTCATCAGGATGAAGAAAAACTGTCGAGTAAAATCCTGCTCTCACTTCATCAATTTTGAAAAAAAAAGTTTATGACATGATTTATTTTTATATTTTAAAACTGTAGATTTAAAGAACACGGTAATGCTACAGATACAGCCTATACATAGCAATTGTCTGAGAACTGCCTGCCACGTCTGCACTGTGGAAGTGATTGCCTACAGCTTCTAACTACGTTTATCTATGCCACTAAAAATAATATAAAATGCGGACAGAATTCTTCCACAGCACCGTAGCAGTATGCATTATTGCACAATGTGATGTAGTATCAAGCCCTGTGGATACCCAGAATTTTGTTCTGGAGACATTAACTTCCTTCAGAGATTTTGGTTCAGAAAATCAAACAATAGCTTACCAAGTTTTCCTCATATTTTTTCATATAGTGCTAGAGTTAACTATAGCATCTCGGATCAACTGTATTTATTTTTAGATAGGTAAGACACTTTAATATGAAAAATCAGACATATACATGTATATACGTAAACCTCATCATCCCTGCTAAAGAAGTGAGAGGCAATGGTGCATGCTACAGCTTTCATTTTTAGATGTAACTTGACCCTTTTGTGCAGGTTAAAGGCAATGTGGAACAGCTTTTTTCTCACTGAAATTCTGCAGAACATAATCCTGTAAATGAGAACAAAGACCATCTCAGGGTCTAAATCATGAAGTTACAGAACTCATTGGTGACTGAAGCCTATGAGACTATCATACTATCTTATGGAAAAATAAGATTCCGTATTTGCTCAAAGTAATGGTGATAAGGCACTGGCTTACGGGTCTCCTCTAACTACTTGTGCTACTGTGAATTATTGCTGTAGTTGTAATCTTTTTCAAGTATGAAATCCCAGCCTTATCCAGGTCAGCACTAGTTTGACTGCTGCATTACCACATGCATGTATGTACGTATACGTATACATACATATATATATATACACACACATACTTATATATATTGGAAAATCCACCATCTTCATTTTCATACACCAGTGACTCTGCTTATTAACTAGAACACAGTAGGTGAAACTGAATCATAAATTCTAAGTGTAACCCATGTCAGCTGAGAAGTCACTTAGTTCCAAATTTATGGAAATAGTCTTCTAATAGTTTTGTGAAATTAATAAAAACAAATATAAAAACAACCATCCAAGTAAAAACCATGAAGGTAGTTTATATTATTGTATTTTTAGTCACTCTGACAGCACAAAAACTATATAATCTTTCAAAACTGGAAAAATAGTTCCATGACACAAATATCCCACAATTTACAGTATCAGGCAACCCAAAATGAATCTATGAGTTAGACTGAAACTCTTAAGGAAACCAATAGTGGAAAAATATTATTATCTTATTTTTAAGCACACTATTCAGTGATAGATCTGTAATTAAAGGATATATAACTTGACTTCTTTACTTGCATTTTCTTCTTAACTCAGAGAACAGAGTGCTGAAGGACAGGCAGTAACAACACAACTTGAAAACTGGATAAAGAGTTGTCATGTAAAAGCATCCAAACAGATTCTAACAAAATGTTCTTTGTGCTTCAGTAAGACCCACATCAGAAGGACTCTGGGAAGTCCCCTTTTAAGAAACTCCTACATGCATGAGACTCTGGAAAAAGATTTCATTTTCCAATTTTAAGAGTTGCTTACTAGAAAAACAAAAGAATTATAATTTCAACATTACATTGACAGTGGGCTTTAAAATGGAAAAAAATAACTGCAAGTTTATTTTCTACCCTACGGAAATAGGGATAGACTCTTTTTGGACGTTCCTTTGCCTTTTAGGATTAAGGGGGACAGAAGAATGGTGTGAAACTGCCATGCAATTCCTATCTCAGCTTTGCCCATCTACTTCCCTTCCGTGAGTGGAAAGAGGCAAAGGAGGCAGCCAGGTGCGGAACAGTCCATAGCACATGGGGCCCTCTGGAACCCATTTCTTTCGCATTTCCTCCACTTCCAGATATGAACTGAGTGAAAACAATTTTAAGGGGTTGGTTTATACGCTAATGTTTACTAGCCTTTGTCTTTTGGGATTAAAGGAGATAATGCTTTTCTTTTAGGTATAAGGGAAGCATTTTTCTCAAAACTGAGGTAAACACTGAGATGTTTATTGAGGTAGCCTAATTTTCACTTTCACTAGCAATTAGAGATGTACAAAGGAAAATGGTGCAGTAAATGATGCCACTTGAATTAAGGATCAGCCTGAGATGACCTAAGATATCTTCTCCACATTTATCATTTCTGATTCTCTTCCTTAACACAGAGGCCAGATGCAATGAGCCATAACAAACATTTTGAATGACTGACAAATTAATTTAAAAAATTATGATCAGCATTATATACAGCAATTATATTTTTATCTGTTGACTCAGCTAAAAAGTATGTATTAGAACTAACTGAATGTAGTAGGGTAAGAGGAAAAGAAAGCAAGCACATCATGTAATATGCCCCAACTTTAAGGTTAGGGAGTGTGGTAAGGCCTCATGACCCATAAACATCAAAACCACAGTAAAGTTAGATTTGTAATTCAAAGAACTCTCCTATTGTATCTTAGAGTGTTCTACTTTTTTTTGTTCCTGTTTACAAAAATCCTCTTTTAAAGAAGGTTTATTTTTTTCTAATATCATGACTGCGTAAATTATATGTTAAAGTACTAAATGAATCTAACTTGCTCTGAAATTGTAATCAGTTGATACATTAAGGAAGCTCTAAAAATATGACTTATTACAAATATTACAGTCATTTGCAGCTATGAAGAGTTGATATCCTCTAAATGCAAGTAGGAATTAATTAAGAATCTTCTGTTATGAAATTGTTACCACTTGAAGTTCCCATAGGTCCTTAGATAGTAGATACAGGCATGGTTATCTGTCTACTTTTTGGAGGAGAGGAAAGAAAGGAGGGGACAGCATTAAGGGCAGAAAAAAGAACAGTTTTATAATATTTTTACAATGGAGCTATCTGAAGCAGCTCCAAAGTTAGATTATTAGGAGGAATAAAAATAGAAACGAACCATTGCCCAAATTTCAGAAAAAGCAACCAGAGGTATAGACTAAACGGAATTCATCACATAGATGTCATTTTTGCATAAAATTGCCCCATTCTATCTTACATATATATGTAGTGCTGTATATTACGTTTAAAAACCAGGGAAATGCCAGGGAAAATCCTCCAAATTAAGTCCACAGTTATTGGCTAAATTTTATTCAGAGTACTTGATACAATATGAACTCCTAAGATAATTTGGACCTGATAAGTCTCTCACAGTAATTTTTTGTGAAATCATGGCAGGATGAACGAAACTATTTAATAAACACTAAAACAGATCTGAGTAGCCTGATATCCAAGTAGCAGATATCACCCAGTACGTAGCTGCTCCTGATTCTATTTCGCTGGTGACAACAAGAGAATAATACTATATTCAGATACTCAATTGCACCAAAAGATAGCTGAAATAATGTATTTGTACTTTAAAAATACAATTATGTAGGCACTGTTCTTGGTGTAAAGATGTCACCCACATCTATCAGCCGAAGAGGAGGAAGTTCCTGAGACACACTCTCTATTAAAATGTTGCACATTTAAAATAGAGTTGAACCTTTCATATTGTAAATCTCTTCAAGATCAATCTGTTTGCTATTACAGCAAACAGTTTGTTATAGATCTAGATTTATAATAGCAATGCTACTAATATATACCTAAAACATGTGCCATTTCTCAGGTCCTTTTCCTGGTTTAAACACATTTAAAATATGTTGAAGTAAAAAATTACTAGTCCAAGGAATATCTGACAGCTTTTCAGTAGAGTTACTGAATAGATACCTTATGAGCACACCATTCTACCACACTGCCAGTATAAATATGACCATGAAGGTTACATTCCAGAAATACAATTATATTATTGGCAAGAAAGTTACATTACTTTGTTTAGTGATAATGTAAACTACAATAAATCTACGCTTGACTGACAAGATAATTTTGTGGAAAATTCATTTTCTCCTTACAAAACTCAGGAAATTTCATGTCTAGGGGGCCAAACAGGTTTTCTATATGTAAAACCTTATGAAAATACATTTATAATGAATAAGAAAACAGATTTCAATAATACTAAACAGACATTAAGGGTCTTTTGCCTTTTTTAAGAAGTTTTTTTATGTATGATTGAAGTTTATACAACACTCCAGAAAAGCCATCATGTGTTAGATTTAAAAATAAAATCAGAAGCATTTTCTGTCATATAGGTATACATGAAAAAACGGGAACATTAACGTCTTAAAAAGTGTATGTCCAGCTTTGTACCATTACTCATTTAACAAAGCGGAAAATAAGATACTGTACTGTAAACAAAAAGCTACAGTAAAGGACATTTTGAAATTTACACAAGATTAAGTTCATAAACAGTTTGGTTGCTCCATAACAGTTTTCATATAAAATGAATAAAAAACCCTTGGACAGCTTTCATCACTCTTGACTACTTTTTCACTTAAATGCACACAGACATACTTTATATAGCAATATACTGATGTACTGTAACATGGATATTAAGCTATGATTACTGTTTTTTAACTGAGATGTGTATTATCCAATCAATATTATCTGTAATTGAAATACTCATACATTATGTATTCCCATCATGTTGTTAAGTATAAAAACATGAAAATATAACTTTACATTATTTCAGTTATATACACCAGTTCAGGCTTGACAAAGATCTTTTTACGCTACGATTTTTAGAGGAATAAGCCCAGAGGTACAATAAATAGCTTTCCACTGTATACAGTAATGCAATTCTACTTTCCAAAAAGTTTAGTTTACCATATGAATATGATTTCAGTTTGGTCATTCTAGCATTGAACATTAAAAATCAGAATGCATTCCCCAACATTCCTGATAGGGAGTAATGCACAGAACACCTACGGATTACTTCAAAAGATGCATCAAGAAATAGTTTAGTTTAATTATGGGGAAGTTACTGATAAGTTTGTCTGGTATCGCGAACACTGTAAGTATCTTTCAGACTGACAGCAGTGAGAATATATACTGTGCTCACATGCTCGCAGAAGCTCAGAGCTTGTACCATGAGAAGAAACTTAAACTTTTTGATAAATGCTCTGTCTCCTCTGGTGTTCAGTAAATATTTTACTTAAGCCTAAGAAATGGATTCCAACTAAAACTGCAAGTCTTATCTCAAATTTTACTTAAGTCTAAAATGAAATAAGAGAATTACTGATACTGCATGAAGCATAATGTATCTTTTCTTCATTCACAATGCACAAAAATGGAAGCTTTTCAACTAAATGTATGGTATTTTATCTACAGGGAAAGCAAGAGAAATATTATTTTGGTTTGTTTTGCATTAGCATTTAAATTAATGTTATTGCACCCTTCCTAGGATTCCTTCTCACTTGTAAGTAGAGCTATGGTCTTTAAATACATATAATTAAAATGTATGATAACTTCAGATTGCAAAGAATATTCATAATGAATAAGTTTCATGTAAGCTCTTATATTTCATCAGTACAGACTTATAACTGATTTCAGTTATTATTGTTTTTAATTTAAAAAGACACTGTCAAGGTATTTTTTCGTAACAAGAAACATTACTAGGTACTGCTTAGAATTGAAAACTGCTTCTTAAAGGAACAATTTTCAGATCTGTTTGTTTTACATTTTTAAATACTATTTTATACTTTTTTAGTGCGTGCCATTTAACAATTATTATTGATAGTCTTCTCTCTCTGTACATATCTTATGAGCACAATTGTAAAAAAGCTGAGATAGGTATGAACCAAATCTTTGGATTGTACGTCCCTGTGCTTCAGAGTTAAGAGGAATTGGACTCCAAATCAGCACCCGACTCCCATGAGTTGGTAGGAATTACCACTCTAACCTAGAACATCCTTGATCTTTAGAGTTCAAAATGTGTATTTGGGCATTACAGCTTCGGCTCTTCTATAGAAAAAAAAAAACTGTTGAACAGATTCAAATGAGCTGGGGATGTCAACACTGCCAAAAATTAATACACTGACCCAACCTTGACAGTGTCCTTTTAGATGCAAGACTGTTTAGAACCCAGCTGCAGCTAGTAAAATTAATGGAACCACTTGCAAATAAAACCATAGAAAAAAGTTTATTTCAAATGTCAAGCATTGGCAAGTATTTGATATTAACACCAAATGTTAAAGAATAGGATATACAGCAAAGTTTTAATAACAATATTAAATTATAAGTATTGACCTTTTTTTTTTCTCTTCTCAGCATTACGTATTTGGCTTTGAAAAATATGGAATTGATGTCTTAAGCCTTATTTTGATATTCCACTTCCCCGCAGTCTAAATTCCTTTTTTTTCCTTTTTTTTTTTCTTTTTTCCTTGTTTGTCATATTCAACCATTATGGAAGCAAATTTATTTAAAAGCCAGTTTTTGTTTGTGAAAATACCTAAAAATATTTTTTTCATTTTAAATGTTTTTTTTTCTTATAAAACATGTCACATCTTGATGCAATTGATGTCAAGTGTGCTTAAGTCAGTATGAACCAAGGGACTAACAACAGTGGCTGCAGAAACTGGTGTGTTGCCTGTACAACGACTTCAGTTAGATTACAGTACTTCCATGTTAGCTGTGCATGTCAGTCAAGCTTCATCTTGAACTCGTGTAGAAAATGGTGTTGTGTTTTGAACTAAGCATTCATTATAATCCAAGATGAACTCCACAAATATAAGAATTCTTGGCTGAAAGAAAAGTCTTCAAGATACTGGATGCCTCTCACCACTTGGACAATAAA